>NC_063193.1:1955242-2260459 GCF_017589495.1 Alosa alosa | reverse complement strand
TATTGTTTGGTTTTATTTATGTAAAGCATATTGAATGACCTCTGTGTATGAAATGTGCTATATAAATAAACTTGACTTGACTTGACAGTGAACCATCAGATAATGCTATATTAGATAAGTGCTCATATTATATTTCTTTTTCAACAAGTCAAAATAGGCCTATGGGTTGCACAAAACATGTCCCTGAAGCTGTTTGCTGTCCCTTTCAGAATAGGCTGTTTCTGGGGCCTGCTGCCTTAAATACAAATGAGCTGTTGTTGGCCACGCCCCACTCCGGAACTGATTCCATGTTTACATCAACGGGCAGCATGGTCCTAAGAGAAGCTAGGGAATAGCCAGTTGTGTCATTGACATGGTGTTGGAGGATTCTCCACCAGAAAGCCTCCGACTGTCAGTGATAAAATGCAATTTGTTATGCAGGAATGATAAAGAATGTGTGACAAACATCATTGACGGGTCTCTTTGAATTTTCATAGTAACGTGGCCTAATAGTCAAGTTGTCGGAGTTTAGCCGAAACGTCTGCTAAATACAGTAACCATAGCAGAATCAATTCAGACACCTGCATGTATGATGTAACATGGCCTAACAATGTTAAATGATAATGGATAAAACTTTATTTGGGTCGATATATATGGTAAAAAGCATAAAGCATTTGTGAAATTGGCTGCCTATTACCGGATGGCTTGGGTCGCTTCCAGCATAGCTAGCCTGAGGTTCCCAAACTTAAAACTGCCAAGGCCCAATTTTCAACTCTGATGGGAGGGGGTGGTGGGTGGGTATATTCGAATGTTTGGCCAAAGACGTAGACGGCCCTGCCGATTTTGACAAGCTCACCCAGAGACTAAAGGCAGGATACATTCAGAAACTCGTATCTCACTCAAAACAGCATGGATGTTTTTTTCCAAGTTTATGCGTGTGGAAGCAACAGAGACACAAAACAACCAGAAAAAAAAACAAATCCCAGAAAAAGTGATTTTTTCATAATATCATTTTTTCATAGTATGGGCACTCTAACAAACTTCACCCTTTTAAAGCACAATGATATCACGCAGCACCTGAAAATAGTAGGCTATAATGTTGGCTGCATTACCGAGAGTTATAGCCTACGGGAACTATTTTCAGGTGCTGAGTGATGTGATATTGTGCTGCTGCGCCCACGTTCCTTGATTATTACGCCTGAATGAGAGTATAGTTCCATTTCAAATCAGCCTAGAAAATCGTCATGTTTCATTTTCCGTTCTTATTACACAAGAAGTTTTAAATAGGAAAATTACTGGAAATCGTCACTTTTGAAGCGTGGTGCTAGCGGGCGAGATGGTAATGGTCTAATCCAATTCAATGATCTATGCTAGGCTGGAGAACGGCTGGATGAACTGGAGAAAGATAAAAATCAATTGTTGAACTCAAGGTGGAAAATGAGCGTTTTTCCCCAAATGCTGGTGTATCCCTTTAAAGTGTAATTCCAGTGAAAATTGACACAAGGGTGTTTTTCTGCATTAAAACACATCAAATAAGCTGTAAATCGTTAATAGAGGTGACCAAAGAATTTCTCCGGATAGCTTGACTGCGGTAAGTTTTCTTAATAAACTCCGGGTTCACTAACTAGGTTGTTGGTGCTTTGTTTTATGTGTAGAGGCCCTAAGCAAGCTTGGTGGTTTGGTGCTGTTTTGAACAATATTACTGGTTAAAAAAAAATGCTATTTGGGAAGCGTTTGGCTAACTGCCCTTAGCTAATTTGCGATTTGGGGCTATAGCATACCAGGCCAAGCTCTGTAGTGGGTGATCAACGAAAATGACTGTCTCCACGGCTTATTTGATGTGTTTTAATGCAGAAAAACACCCTTGGGTCAATTTTTGCTGGAATTACACTTTAAAGCAACACCAAATAACTTGTCCACTATCGTACACACGCTATTTGTTTATCCAGCACCGGTTTGAAAATAACGATGTCCACAGACAAGGTAGAATATGTTGCATGATTTTATGAAAGTACGATGTATTGCGACATCAGGTGCAAGTCAAATTTGTAGTTTCTTATGTCTCATTCCATCGAACTACAGATCCGCTACCAGATCTGGCAAACTTCCGTAGTGTGGTTATAGCCGATAGAGGGCCGCGAAGCGAAAGCAGAAGTGCCGTTCACACTGTTAAGAGTTGATGAACCACTGAAACGATTTTGGAAACATTATTTTAAGGTACAAAAAACTCTTTGGTGTTAATATCAACATTGAGCTGCTTCATATAGTAATAAATAAAAATAAAAATACAAAAGAATAGCCTAATAAAGGTAGCAAATGTTCAGAGTAATGCCTGGACTCTATGCAAACCATTAAGGGTTAAAGTCTTAAAACAACGAAAACAAAGAATAAAGAAAAAACTGTAATTATATTTGCCGTTTGAGAGCACCTGATTGGAATAGAACGTACTCCATGTAAACAGACGGCACAAATCGGAGTAGTTTAATCGGAATGACAAAAAAACTGTCCATGTTAACGTGGCTTATATCTTGTCACTTCCTCTCGCTATCACTCTCGTATGATTTCAATCCAGACTATAGGAAATTGCCCCGTCGAATCTCCAGCCAGGTGGTGAATATTTACAATAGGCACTGTATATACACCGTGTTCCAAATTATTAAGCAAATTGGATTTAAGTGTCATAAACATTATTTTTTTTTAAACATTACGTTTTTCAATTAAACTCATGGATGGTATTAAGTCTCAGATAATTAGTTTGCCATGTGAGCCCAATCAAAGGAAAACTACTTAAGAAGGATGTTCCACATTATTAAGCATGCCACAGGTTTCAAGCAATATGGGAAAGAAAAAGGATCTCTCTGCTTCTGAAAAGCGTGAAGTTGTGCACTACCTTGGACAAGGTATGAAAACATTGCATATTTCCCAAAAACGTATGCGTGATCATGGTACTGTGAAGAAATTTGTAGCTGATTCAGAGCACAGGCAGGTTCATGCAGACAAAGGCATAATGAGGAATTTTCTGCCAGACAAATTCATAGGATTAAGAGAGCAGCTGCTAAAATGCCATTGCAAAGCAGCAAACAGGTATTTGAAGCCACTGGTGCCTCTGGAGTCCCGTGAACCTCAAGGTGTAGGATTCTCAAGAAGATTGCAAGTGTGCATAAACCTACTATTCGGCCACCCCTAAACAATGCTCACAAGCAGAAATGGTTCCATTGGGCTCAGGAATACATGAAGAGTAATTTTCAAATAGTTTTGTTTATGGATGAATGCTGTGCAATCCTAGATGGTCCAGATGGATGGAGTAATGGATGGTTGGTGAATGGCCACCATGTCCCAACAAGGCTGAGATGTCAGCAAGGAGGTGGCGGAGTCATGTTTTGGGCCAGAATCATGGGGAGAGAGCTGGTAGGCCCCTTTAGGGTCCCTGACAGTGTGAAATTGACTTCGGCAAAGTATGTAGTTTCTGACTGACCATTTTATTCCGTGGTACAAAAAGAAGAACCGTGCCTTCCGTAGCAAAATCATCTTTATGCATGACAATGCACCATCTCATGCTGCAAAGAACCTCTGGGTCATTGGCTGCTATGGCCATAAAAAGAGAGAAACTCATGGTGTGGCCCCCATCTTCCCCTGACCTCAACCCTATTGAGAACCTTTGGAGCATCATAAAGCAAAAAATCTATGAGGGTGGGAGGCAGTTCACATCCAAGCAGCTCTGGGGGGCTATTATAACATTCTGGCAGCTCTGGGAGGCTATTCTGCCTCTGACATTAAAGCAGAAACTCTCCAAGAACTCACAAGTTCAATGGATGCAAGAATTGTGAAGGTGATATCAATGAAGGGGTACTATGTTAACATGTAACTTGGCCTGTTAAAATGTTTTTGATTGAAATCACTTTTGATTTAATTTATATCACCTCCTAATGCTGCAAATTCAAATTTTAATTATACTCTAACGGTTGATGATTTGAAAATTATACTGACTGTCATTTGCATCAACTATTTAGAAAAATCTGAGAAAATTGTATGGGAACGTCACCTATTACCAACTGTCCCGTATTTCCGACCTCTTACGTGTGTCACTTAATAATCGTTTCTATACAAACCAAGACGGCGGATTCCTAAAGAAACGCAAGCACCCACACCATAAGTGTATCTAAATTAGCTATGTACCAAAAATTTAATTTTACCGTGACTCGAAGAGCTGTAAACAGTTAGGCTGCGTGTACAAATCCGCTTGGATCTCCAGTGGAAATTTAATTTGCTACGAGAATTCTCGGTCTAACCGTTGATGTGCCGTGAGGTTGGAAATAGGCACCCACCAGCCCAGCACTAAACCCTGGTAAGAACCAAACTAGATTTTGTTCAAATCTACACACCTATGGCTACTGAAAAATGTAAGGTTCATTTATCAAATGTTATTTTGAAGTATTTAGAATTTTCGAACGAAATGGTTGGTGATTGGTGGTTTTACGATAATTTGTATAATAATTTGGAACGCAGTGTATATATTTAAAATACAAATATCTCTACAAAGTATCTAAAGTTTTGTAAGCAAATAAGTACCGAATGCACTCACCTGTATAATATCTAGTGAGAGGAAATGTCAGCTCTGGCCAGCAGACATCATTCCTAGCACAGTCAAATTCTGTAAAGGTAATCTGGAATCTGTGGAATAAATAGCTGAATGTCTCAAAACACTACTTCAGTTCAATACAGTCAAATAAGGACAGGGGCATTCTGTACTGTTGGGACAATACATTTGAGAGTGGGGAATGGGAACATGGTCTACAATGTTCAAAGCTCAAAAGTCTTGGCTATACATATTCTGTTTTTCAAATGTGCGCCTTTTTTGGAGGGCATCTCAGGGTGTTTTGAACATGAAGACACTGGGTTGCTCAAAGTGGGAAAACTAGGGCATTTACTATTACCAATATTGAAAGGGAGGATAAAACTGAGTTAATTAAGACCATTTAATTACTCAAGTAGACCATCAATGGGACGAGTTATTATTATCCATTCTCAGATGCGTGTGGACTAATAGACCGGAGCTGTACTATAGCCTGCTCTGGCCTGCGGGCCGCCGTCTATTGGCCATGAAAAATACTGGCCCTCGGCCAAAGTTACTGGCCGACCCCTGAGTTGACTCCCATTGGTTCCAATCTCATGTATATAATAACCTCAGTTCCCTGAAGGAAAACACAATCCTATGATTGAGGTGGATCATTCTGAAAGAATGTATGATCAACATATGTTTCATTTTTTATTGATTACTCAGGGCTATAGTTCTTAAAGTTAACTTGGCTTTACTGATATTTTAGGCTATATTAGGTAATGAAGTTCTGCTCACCTTGTTTTGGGAGGAGTACTGTGCGACAATTCTTCACTGAAGGTGATGGTGGAGGTGAGAGGAAAATACTGAGTTGTATTGAGATCCTGACAGTAAGTTCCAGTTTCACACTGTAACCTCCATGTTGTTGGTTTGAGACTGAAAAAAAAAAAAAACATGGATGTACATATGACACATATGGTAATAAAATACAGAATTTAATTTAAATGATGCAGTATTCCAATTTGTTCAATTCAGTTAATTACTTCAGTCAGAATTACACATTTGTGTTTCATAACTTATAATGGTAAAGACATGCTGATGAATATGAAAGCATCGAAAAAAGCAACTATAGAATTTTGAAGCTAAGGATTTCAAGATCTGTGCTCGAGTAGCGGCAGCCAGCTGGTCCATAGCTGTGCGTACGTTGGTAAACCTCCCTCCCAACGCCTTAAGAGTCATGCTAGTGAGAGAGCTAGCTAGCAGCCTGGGCTCTTAGCTCGATTGCTAGCATGCTCAACTTCTGATCCTAGGAGTTGTGTTTGCGGGCTCGAGTCCGGCGCGTGCAGGGCTGAGCCGTGCGGTCAAACACAACATAGGTTACACTAGGTTACTGAAGAACCTTGTTTGATTTGACATTGCAAATCAAGCAGCTTGCACACTGCCCCAACAAACGGCAACAAACTCCAACATTTACCCACAGTTGGGTGAGTGTGCACTGGCCGTTTGTTGGATGAAGTTGTCGTTGGTTAGATGGAGTTTTCCAACAAACTGCTCTTAGAGTACTCTTACAGTTTGTTCCCTTGACAAGCCTTGACAAACCTCTTCCCTTGATAGCCTATATTAATGTCCTACATTTCTGTGACCACAGTTATCTTATCAGTGTTTTCATAACATGTTTCATACTGTAGCCTACATTCAACACAGCATTTTTGGTCATTGCTTTTAACCTACTTTACTGAAAGCAATATGTTGCATGCCATTATGTAGGCTAGGCCTACAATCCACCTGCCTGGCCATGCAAATTACGGGACTTTTCCGGGCGAAATAACAAAACGGGAGGGCGCTGGGAGATGACCATGAAATAGGCTACGGGAGACACCCAAAAACTGGAGTGTTGGCTGGTAGCCTATGCCCAATGTTCACAAACCGCCACCTTCAACTGTGTGCAACTTTCCAGTCCTACTGGGCTGCACGGAAAGGAAAATTAATATAATGTTGCAAGAAAATTGCTACCAGGCCAGGCCACAAAAAAAAAAGAAAAACGGTAGCCTACAATTGAACAATATTGCTTTCTAATAAGATAAACATATAATTATTACAGGCAATGTATGCATGCAGGCTAGGCTCCTTGTTGAATAGGCTGCAATCTTTTACATGTGCACTTAAACGTGACATTAGGAACACCTGGGTTAACACTGTCACATTTAACAAGGATTTCATGTTAAATAAAACCAAAACTGAAATAAGAAAATAGAGGTGACAAAAGTTAGTCTTGTCTGTTACTGTGTGGGCACTGTGGACTGCCAGTTGGTTTTCTGAATTTAAAGACTGCCAATGCCAACTTTAGAATGTTGGGGTTTGTTGCCATTCGTTGGGACAGTGTGCAAGCTGCTTTAATGAAGTTTACCCAGTATTGTAGAGACATTGATCACTGAAGAACTGTACATGTTTGTTTTAGCATTTTCAGATGTTTTCAGCTTTTGGAGTACACTAATAAAATCTAACAAAGTGTTACCAATCTTATATCAAGATCAAAAAATCTGTTTGGTATTGTTTTCAGCATAAAGAGACTTACCTAGTGCTTTCTCTTAAAATCATTTGACTTAAAATTAAGATGTTTCATCAAGAAAACAAGCAAATTTGTCAGGCTTTTCCCAAATCACAGAAGTAACGTCAACGCAGCAGAGAGTAGAAGCAATCAGACAAGTGTTATTTATTCTTGTGAACCCAATATTGTGTCTTGTCTTGTGGGCTGAGTATATTTTTACACCCCTACAGTTTAGCCTATGGTTATATTTGCTTAGAAGACATTTATCCAAAAGCAGCTACAAGAACAATTTATCAGGGAAGGCTTAAGCTAAATACATTTCTAAGACTCATTTTGGTTCCCTCAAAACTCTTGACAAGTCACCATTTAAGCAATTGTTGGGTTTGCAACTGTGTGCTTAATACTTTCTTTCCACCATCAGCCACCACTGATTTAGTGTCATGTGTCATGAGACTTACTGAATTTTTACAGCTGTTATCTCAGTCTTTGGTCCACCACTGCAGTAGATAACAACATGGAGTTGAGAAGGGACACCCTCACACAGACCAGGGAAGGCAGGACTTATAATTGTTCTGGAGTTATGTACAACACCTAATGGAAGAGACGGGAAGAATATCAAAAATGCTACTGAGGAGAACATTTCCAAGAATAATTGTTATACTACTGTTCAAAAGTGATATATAATCTGACAGCAAATTAAAATGTATACCTTATACATATATACATACAAATTAAAATACATTTTAATTTGTTGTCAGATTATATAGCACATTTGAACAGTAGTTGTATCAAAGAGCTTTCCAGTCAAACACAACCCATTTCAAAAACAGTTGGAACACTGTGTAAAATCTAAATAACAACAGAATGTGATGATCGGCATATCATGTATACCCACATTTATTTGCAAAAAGACATAGACAAAAACTCATTTCAAAACTGAGAAATGTTTTGCAGAGATCCCAGAGAAATGTAAAGTAAAGATGGGGACATATTCCCTGATTCTGATTCTGATTGAAGTAGTACTGCTTCCAAACTGAACAGGTTGGTTTCTTTTTAAACTGAACTAAATGTGGGCAATATACATGTGAACCTAGATACAGGCAACCGGGGTATAATTGTGATGACATTCACTGTAGCATATTTGATGTTACTCACTGGTAACATTCACCCAGTCAGCCAGGCTGTAGAAGTTAGGATTTCCATTCCTAGCAATGAGTGTAGAGGTCACTAACGATGTTAACATGGCTTGGACAGCATCTCTAGAAAAAGTAAATCCAAAAATAAAAACACATTGACAACAAGAATATCTGATTCAGCTGTTTTGGTGATTAAACAATTGACTGGGGCTTTGTGAAGAAAGCCTAATTTCAAACACACTTTTAACACAATGTATACACGTACCCATGTAAAATTATCTTACAGAGTTTGTTGTTAAGGTTAACCTACCTGAGCCTGCTACATTCAGTGAAGTTATCCAGGCTAACAGGAAACATGCAGCCTGAGGTGGAGTTGACTCCAAAAAGCACAGGTCTCATGCTAGCAGACTCACAGAGCCCATGTTCACCTGATGAAAGATGAAAAAAAGGTCTTTAAGAGGTACTTAAGGAGTACTTAAGAATACTGCTCTGATAGAAAGTATTATTTTATAAATATTTTCAATCAGTTATAGATTCCATGAATTATCTTCATAAACATATAAATTAAAGAATTGATAACATGAAGGGGATAAAAACAACAATGTGACTGTGATTTTTCATTGTATGTTGTACAGTCACTTTGCATGACCTCATTGAGAGGTTTCTCGGGAGATCATCATACATACAATACAATCCTAAAATGTTTCACCTTAAATACATATGTGATAACCTAAATGTGACACATGGTGACAGTGTAAGAAATAACTTCCCAACTGTATCGTGAACTGTAAATTACACTATATGGGCCATGGAAATGACAGGCAATTCATTCACTTCTGATTTCAAAATGAAAAACACTAGGAGATCTTGTATGACAACTTTGCATGAATATTCTTTGCAAGAATGTCTGTGACCACAGATATTGCTGTGGCAGCTCTCTCAATTTGGCAACATACTAGTTGTCGTACATTTTGAAAACAAAGGTCTAATATTTCTATTTCAATTAGGGATGTCAAACGACTAAAATTAACCAATTAATCTCATATTTTAAATTGAATTAATCGTGATTAATCACAATTAAAAACAATATTGCCCCATAAAAACTAAAGCTTCTTAAATAGCATTTTAAATACAAAATAAATCACCAAATTGACGAGTAACCACAAAGGATGTGTATTTGTGACACAACACTTTAATAGCATCATAAACCACACACAGAACTATGTAGTTTCAGAGAGAAAACTTGAGCCAGTAAAGAGCCATGCGTTTGCACCAAGAACTATATTAACAACAAAAAAATATTAGATGAACAGAAGGACAAAGATGGAGAGAGAGTGTTTTTGGTGGTGGTGTGTGTGTGTGTTTGTGTCTGAGTGAGAGAGAGAGAGAGAGAGAGATTCTCCTCTGTTCACCTTTTAAGTGGGTAGGGGGTCAATCTGGAATGGGACAGCACAGCACTTTTTTTCACTTAGTTTACAGCAGCGTGCACACAGCGCATCACTGTCCATTTAACTCAAATTTATGATCCAATTAGCAATTAGGAAGTAATGTGCAGTTCACTTGTAACTATGTTAAACTAGGATATTCAGTGAATTTCTAGCATTACCTCATTGGACATTGGCCTAGCATTCTCCTAGCCAATGTCCAGTCTCTTGTGAACAAGATGGATGAACTAAGAGCGAGGATACAGTTTCAAAGAGACATCAGGGACTGTAACATTCAATGCTTTACTGAGACATGGCTAACTGAACTTGTACCGGACAGTGCCATCACTCCGGTGGAGTTTTTCTCTGCTGCTCGCTCTGACAGGACTGAGGAATCTGGAGAATCGAAAGGTGGCGGTGTTTGCATCATGACGAACAGCAAGTGGTGTGATCCTAGAAATGTCACCGTTTCTCTCAAAGTCCTGCTCGCCTCATCTAGAACATCTAGCTTATCGCCTGTCGACCCTTCTACCTGCCCCGTGAGTTTACTTGGTAATATTCAACGCTGTCTACATTCCTCCACAAGCCATCACAGATGCTGCGGCTTCAGAATTGCAAGAAGTGTTAAATAGACAACAACACACGCACCCTGAAGCTGCGCTTATTGTGGCCGGTGATTTCAATCAAGTACATCTGAACCGGTCCATGCCTGAATTTATTCAACACATTCACTTCCCTACACGTGGTGACAACACACTGGATCACTGCTACACACAGTTCAAGAACAGTTACAAAGCCGAAGTCTCTACCAGCTTTAGGAAAATCAGATCATGCCGCTGTTTTCCTACTGCCTATGTACAAACAGAGAAGTCGGACGGACCCCCAGTGACGAAGGAGGTCAAGCTGGACTGCCGAATCGGAAGCCAGGCTACAGGACGCCCTTAGCAACGTTGACTGGGAGATGTTCAAGGCTAACTCTGTTGACATCAATGAGTTTACGGAAGTATCATTGAGTTACATCAATACGCTAACTGATTCCATCATCCCAACTGTAAAGATCCGAAGCTTCCCTAAAGCTTCCCAGAAGCCATGGGTGGATAGAGAAGTGAGAACGGCATTAAAGACACTTATTTCAGGGGATATGACGGATTACAAAGCAGCATCTTATAGTTTACGTAGAGCTATTAAAGATGCTAAGCGGCTTATAGAGACAGAGTTGAAGCTGATTTCTTGGAGGGTGATCCAGCACGAAAGTGTGGAAAGGACTCGAACCATCACTGGCTTTGAAAGAAAGTCCCTCCTATGATGAATGTGAGTAAAGCCCTCCCTGATGAACTTAATGCTTTTTATGCTCGCTTTGACATGAAAAACACAGACTATATTGGACTAGCTGCAGCATGTGAAGCAAATGAGGATGCACCTTTCTGTGTCTCTGAGGTCGATGTGAGCAATGCCTTTAGGAGGGTTAATTGTAGAAAAGCTACTGGACCGGATGGAATTTCTAACAGGGTTTTGAAATCCCATGCTGCTCAGTTAGCTCCTGTGTTCACTTATATCTTTAACACATCATTGGCTCAAGAGACAGTTCCTACTTGCCTCAAGCGGTCTGTTATTGTTCCAGTACCGAAAAACAAAAGTCCATCATGTCTGAATGACTACCGCCCAGTAGCCCTGACGTCTACAGTGATGAAGTGTTTTGAGAAGCTTGTGAAAAACATTATCTGCTCATCCCTCCCTGCCTCCTTCGACCCCCTCCAATTTGCTTACAGAGCCAACAGGTCTACAGAGGATGCCATCTCAAACCTCATGCACACCACCTTAACTCACCTGGAGGAGGGGAATGGGAATTATGTGAGGATGCTGTTCATTGACTTTAGTTCAGCATTCAACACAATAGTACCTCTCACCTTGGTCACAAAGATGAAGGCCTTAGGACTGAACACCACCCTGTGTCACTGGATATTTGACTTTCTCACCAACCATTCACAAGTGGTTAGAGTGGGGGGTCTGACATCTGACTCATTAACCATCAGCACTGGTGCTCCCCAAGGCTGTGTTTTGAGTCCACTGCTGTACAACATCTACACACATGACTGCAAAGCCAACAGTAGTCATACCTCCATCATCAAGTTTGCAGATGACACAGTGATCTTGGGCCTGATTAGTAACAACAATGAACAGCTGTACTTGGATCAGGTTGATGAGGTGGCACAGTGGTGTCAATCTAACAGCTTGACACTGAATATCAATAAAACCAAGGAAATGGTAGTGGATTACAGAAGGCAGCAGCAGAACTACAGTTACACCCCCACTAATGATCAGCGGGCAACCTGTAGAGAGAGTCACAAGTTTTAAATACCTTGGTGTCCACATTACTGAAGACTTAACATGGACTGTTAACACTCAATATGTTCTGAAAAAGTCCAGACAAACGACTCTACTTCCTTCGTCAGCTAAGGAAATTCAAAGTTTCTACATCCATCATGAAGGCCTTCTACACTTCAGCGGTTGAGAGTGTTCTAACTGGTAGCATCATCACCTGGTATGGGAACTCCACAGTTAGAGATTGTAGTACTCTGCAGAGAGTAGTGCGCTCAGCTGAACGTACTATAAGAACTCAACTCCCTGCTCTACAAGATATCTATTCCAGAAGAGTACTCCTAAGAGCCCAAAAGATTCTGAAGGACTCTTCTCATCCTAACAATGGATTATTCCTACCGCTGAAATCAAGAAGACGCCTATGTAGTCACAAAGCCAGAACTGAGAGACTCAGGAGAAGTTTTTATCCCCAGGCCATCCGAACTCTGAACTCACACTATACTGACTTTGCACACTTTCACTCCTCAGCACTCTCAAACATTTCCCAACTCTGAACTCACACTATACTGACTTTGCACTCATTCACTACTCAGCACTCATGACCCCCCCCCCCACACACACACACACACACACACACCTACAAGACTTTTAGCACTTTTACATCCCTCCATCCCAGACCTTTTATTTATTTTCTTATTTCATCACACGTCAAAACACACACACACACACACACACACACATATCTGACTTTCTCCAACTTTTGCACATCTCCATAGAACTTTTTATTTATTATTTTTGATTTCTCCTCCATCTACCCATGTCCTTGATTGCCTAGCCTAGACTTTTGAAAATATGGGCATATAATGAAAGACATATATATATATATATATATATATATATATATATATATATATATATATATATATATATATATATATATATATATATATATATATATATGAGAGAGAGAGAGAGAGAGAGAATAGAGCATACAGTAGAGTGCATATCTCCACCATGGAGGTTATGTTTTCATTGCTATCTGTTACTTGGTTGGTTTGTTAGTAGTATTAGGCAATGGGCCAAAGAAAAACTAAACTAAACACTAAACAAGCATTTTGTGTGTACATATTTTGTATTTCTTTACGTCATTATCGCAAAGACATGTATGTATTGCTTTACAGCTTTTGTTGGCACTGCATGAGAACTGCAAAGAGTCAATTGATCTAAATAAACGTCTCCTCCCATTATAGAAAGTGAAAGTTAACCAAGGGTTCGTCCTTGGCCCATGGTCCAGTAAATGTCATGAGAATCGGGTTAATCTGTTGCTCAGGTGAGTGGTCACTCAATTCATTTCTCCAAAGCTAGGGACACCATCTCAAAATGAAAATAGGACTCCATGTGACCTTAACCTTTGTATCTAAATCAGAAAATGTACGCTTTGGAAGTAACAGTGCAGAGTTTAGTGAAGATGTGTCAACCCCTTTGGAAGATATCACTCAACTGTATTGTTACAGATGGAACTATGCACATCAGTCCACATAGCATGGGCAGAGGTATAATTATTCAGTTGTAAACATATATTACAGATAAAAATAGTCAAATCCATAGTTACCTGAATGCCATAAATTCAAGGCAGCTCTGTGTATGACCATGCTTGGTGACATCACACCACCAACGACATGCTTTCCAACTAGGTAACCTAAATCATAAAAGACGTTTAGAAGAAATTCACTAGACCAACAGGTTATATTACATGTTAGGAGCACCACATTATTACAAACTAACCTGACACCCCCGAGTGAGTTGAAGCTGCAGTATCTCCATTCACAAATGTTACAGAGATTTTGGTGATCAATGGCACTAAACAGAAAAGCAGGAAAGCATGGAAAACTGTTTTACAAATTGGAAAAAAATGGAAAGCACCCCCATAAATATACCTGCAAATCATGTGTTCTACCTACCTTCCGTAACCTTTTTTTTTTTTTTTTTTTTTTTTTAAATGAGACAGTCTAGCCCTAAAGAACAGAATGAGATGCCTCTGTTACTTACAGTACGTCATGGTCTAAGCCCAGAGCCTTCTTGATCTTTCAAACTGTTTTGCTTTGCAACCATATTCATGAAAGGCAACTTCAATGCTTTCATGCTCTAAGTTGTGCACTCATATTAGGTATTGTAAGTACAGAACTATGCAAATTGGAACACAGTCCTGGTCTACACATCTAGCCTTAGAACCATCCAGCCCCCAGAATAGGCTTTAAAAGTGTTGCATTTACAGTATATTTTGTTCAGTGTATTTTAGCTGTATAATAATCCATATCAAATAATCAGCAATAGACTTACAGTGGTGGTCCAAAAAGACATTTCCAAAGGTGCGCACAAGAGTGATACCAGAAAGGCCTTCTCTTCTCCAATAAAAAGTGTAATTCCAGGCCAAGGTCACATTCTCACACAAAACCATATGAGATTCTGCTGATCAATACAAAAGGGCAGATATATAGACAAATAGACTTTCTATTTAAATTATATGAACATTTTATATTATAGAAAAAATATACTGCACTTCAATTGAACCTCAATATAATTACACACTGACCTGATAAATTATTGGCATTTTGGGAATTTGGGGCCCACGACACAGAGGGTGTTTGGTCAGTTCCTAACTTGTGAGTTACATCGATAGTCACTAACCCTGAGCAAAAGGAATGAAAACAAATTTGATTTCGGTATTGCTTAGTAGTCATATAATCACCACCCATAAACTGTTGAAAAATTACCTCCATGGCCATCTCTTATATCCTCTGCCAGATTAGTTGGCAAGGGTGGGCAGAAGAGGGGGAATCTGATGCATTCAGTCTGAACATTTTCCAGGAAACCTACAGGTGTGTTTTCCATACATTGGCCAAGCAATGACCTCTAAACATGGGAGAGATTGTAGATCAGCAGATAGGAATAAACTCTGAGTGCAAAGACTATAACAATGCTCTTGTGATGTGTGTGTGTGTGTGTGTGTGTGTGTGTGTGTGTGTGTGTATGAGTGTGGCTATGGTAGGGGTTTCCCCAACTAGGGATTTTCATGGTTGAATCTGATTCGTCTTACAAATCTTCGACTAATAACGGAATCAAGTCTTCTCTTGGAAAAGATAAAGCTACACATCTCTCATTTGCTCTTCCTTTGGTAAGTCCATACCAAGATGATACCAAGAAGAACCCAATGTGTACATCTAAGCATTATAACAGCATCTCCTCCAAAGGGGGACATGGTCGCTTTAACAACATGCATAGACAGCAAAGAATCTTTGCAACACGCAAGTTAATAGTAGTTATATGGTCCGTGAACATTCACATGAATGTGTTTCGTTAAGACCAAGTGTAGTTAAGCCTAGGTGTAAGTTTGGTCGGCGCAACCAACCAACCAACTTCACAGTTTAGACCAGGCCTGATAAAGACCAGTTGGTGCAACTGGCCCCAGACACCTAGGGACCTATTATCATCAGCTTACAATATGACAGAAAATTCAGGAATAATGTGATATCTGTGTGCCGAGTATGCTGTGAGCAATTCAATTGAGAATTCAGACACGTCCGACGGTTACATGCACACAATGCAGGGAGACCATCAACACATTTTGAATTGCCTGAATATCACCCGATTCATATTGTAAAAGCAGAGTGAGTGAGTTAGTGGGCCATTGCTAGAAAAATTGCTGTCCTGTGGCTTGTTGAATGATGTTTATTATTCATCCAACAGGTGGTGGGAGGGTCAAACCTTCCTTTTTGTCTACTAAATCTTTTATATAATGGCATCCATATAACTGCATAGGTCACTGGGCTGATGGGCCTGTATGCAAGGACTGATTTCTGCTGCAGCACAATTACATTTGCATTTCCTTGCTGATGTAGAAATGTAGGTCTAGTTATTATCCACAAACACCTATAGAAGTTAGCTATTGGAATACACAGCAAGAATACCAATTCTCACCTGTGGAATGGTGAAATATTCATCTGTGGCAGTAATGATTGGCCTTCCTTGCCTATAACTGGTCGCAGAATGTGGAAGGGTCAGCTTTGGATTTTTAAATGATGGAGTACCCTTGGGAGCCCTATAGGGAGAAAGTGTAGAACCAACCATAATCTTTACACTGCTAGCACACCCAACAGTATTTGACTGTAAATGAGGTACCACTTTAAAATGAGGGTATACTTACAAAGGGTTTATGAATTAATTTATAAATGTTGGTAATGAAATTGTAAAGACTTTACAAACCATTAATAACCCGTTATAACCCTTAATAACCTAAATAGGGATGTAACGGTATGAAAATTTAACCTCACGGTTATAGTGACCAAAATTATCACGGTTTACGGTATTATCGCGGTATTTTTAAAAAATATGTTCAGAAAGCACTGATAGGCCTACACAAGCTGAAATAGTTTCAAAAGTGTCCCGTTCACTTTTTCCTTGGTCATGTTTAATTGGCTATATACTTATAGCTTAACTTGACTTTGGAAGTAACAGTGCAGAGTTTAGTGAAGATGTGTCAACCCCTTTGGAAGATATCACTCAACTGTATTGTTACAGATGGAACTATGCACATCAGCAAACTCCTACCATGACTTGGAGTTTGCTATTTTTGTTATTTGGATCCAATGAGTGAGACCAAAGTAAATGTTCGAAATAAAACTTTAGGCTACTGTATTCTCCTGATAACATGAGAGGAATGGATTTAATGTGGACGCGAACATAGAAAGACGCAGAGTGGCTACATGATACAGTGCACGTTTTGTGGTGAAAATGTTCCGCCTTTTAAAATCAGGTGGAGCCTAATCCGAGTCCCAGTTAAAACCATCAATTAGACAATAGAATTAGTAGGGTACCAGTTTTTTGTTTCATTGTACCAGGCCTACTGTCAAAAGCAGGCTCGGATGAAGCTGGGAGGGATTAAACACATGGTTTCCACACCGTGGTAATCAACCACAATTATGATATTTGAAATGAAAACGGTAATTGTTATCGTCAACATTTTTATTGCGGTTTACCATTATACCGGTAATCGTTACATCCCTAAACCTAGATAATAATCACCTTTTGGTTGTGAAATAGTGATCCCATATTCATTTGTTCAGCCTCAGATCTCATTGGTTTTAGCTTACTTTGTCCAGCCAGCATCCTTGATATTTATTGTTCACTACACATAGTGCCACCACTTCAACTACGCACATCACAGACTATGGCTCTTTTCAAAATGGCAGCGGCGGAGAAAGGGCCCCATTCCTGTCCATGTTATGCCCTCAAGACATTGGATATGAGGTACTACCTAGTACCTACCTAGCAGAGTGTATTTTGGGGATTTTATAATGCACCTGACACAACAGCAGAAACCCTTTTTCGTTGACTGAGACTGAACCTTCCTTTGGAAAAACTCCCACAAAAAAAAAATCAACGCACGGTTTTGTTTTGCATCTGGAGCATCAGAGACTCAAATGGATGTAAATAAGTAGAAAGTAGCAGTAGAGTAGAGAAGTAGAGAAAGTAAGTAGAAAAAGTGAGTTTTGCATATACATAGACCTGAATAAATGGTCATAAATTTAATGCCAAAAAATTGTCAAGGTGGACAAAGAATCCGAGCAATGTCACAGATGTCAAAAAAGCTGACTGGACAAAGCTAAAACTACTGCGATCCAAAGCTGAACAATATGAATATGGGATCGCTATTTGGCATTTACTGTTTTCTTATGTGTAAACTGTATATTAATGGTTTGTAAAGTTTCAACAACTTCATTAATAACCTATTTATAAATAATTTCAGTAGACCCACTGAATGCTTACACGGTCTTTCCATTATAATGGAGTCCCAGCAGTGGATTGTTTTCTGCTGGTGATGTGACACACAGAAAAAGAAACCAGTCTGGTGTATTTTCAGAGGTTTGATTAGAGCACTGGTAGTCCGGGATATGACTGGCATTACCACCCAATGGTCCAGGCAGACAATAGGACTCAAACAACTGGCTGACAGTAAAGGAACAATCCTGACAGAAAATAGGAGTGTAGAAAGAGAGAGAGAGAAATAAATGTTATCTTCAGTCTCAAGAATACATTGAATACATATTAGGAGACATAGGAACATTGAATACTGTATACATTTTAGGAGACATAGGAACATTGAATGCTGTATACATATTAGGAGACATAGGAAAGTCCAATATTCTTCTATGCTAAAACTCATCTGGCTCATACAATGGAAGCTTATCGGGAACGACAAAAATGTTGAAAAGTAAACTACTTCTTTTCACCATTGACTAGGATGTCAAAGATAGATCCCAATATAACCACACCATTTAGTCAATTTCTTACCCGTCTTCTTCATGATCTCTGACCTACTACCTAGCATAGTATTCAGTCTATACCAGTCGATTCAGTGTTTGCTGTCTGATAATCCGAATACAATTCCCATGCGATAATCAGCTAGTAGGGACTGAGCTAGGTCAGAAATATTCAATCTATTGGCACCCCTGGTAAACTTAAGTAAAAAGAGGTAACAAATCTGCTTTTTAGTGATTTATCTAAAAAATGACACAAGCGGCAATGACAGGCATTTAAAGCATTTATTTGTACACAGTGTTGATTCCATATCTTGACACCCATAAAATAATGCTGTTTGAATTCACCTATTGAGGCTGTGATATGTGCCTACGAATAATTTTAAATATTCAAATAACCAACAGTGTTATTCGTTATTATTCGCTATCAGCATTGCCGATACTGCTATTTTGAGGGTGCATTATCAAGAGCATAAGGTGGATAGTGTCTGGTCTGGTGTGCTTAGCAGCAAATCTCTAGCAATGCAATGCAAAGACAGTCCTTCATTAGACTGTGAATTCCTTGCCTAAACTTTAGCAAATCAAGCAGATTTTAAGCACACAAAGGGGCAATATCTGAGATTTACCATCTTCTCTGTTTTCGTGGTCAAATCCAAAATCACATAAAATGACAATTATGGGCTTAACACTGCGTATAACACTGTAAAATTATATGTAATGTTTCAAATAATGATGGATGTACTCTTCTAGTCTTAAAATCTCAGTTCTTATCTTGCTTGACCCATCAGCTGCCTTTCACATCCTGCTATCCATACTCTCAAACATTACAGGGCATTACAGGTCACTGGGCAATCGTTTAATGTGTCATGGCTAGGACACATGTTCACATCTCACTGACTCACATGTCCTCGCCACAGGGGTGCCCCAAGGCTCAGTGCTGAGGCCCCTTCTTTTGCTGTGTACACCACCTTGTTGGGCCCAGACATCCACTCACATGTATTCTCATATCACTTTAGGTTGCAGCGCCAGCGGAACCCTAGCGTTGAACAAGCTGAACGTTGAACTTGATTCAACTTTTCAAAAGTGTAACTCAAACGTATTCAATTGTCTCTTTAGGCAGACCGTTTGTGTTCCTTAGGAACGACATAGAACTTATTATGGTCTGAGCGTTGTGTTACATCAAAGATACTTTAGTTGAACTATTCGGCAATAGAACAAAAATGGTACTAGTTCCAGACTCCTAAATAAACGTGACCATAACATCACAAACATCAACCTTTTTATGAATAAGCAATAAAAAAAATATAAAGCATGTACTGTTTTATTGTCATTGGTTGTGTGTGATGCCAATAAAATATTCTTTCAGACACAAATAATTCATTTGCCGGTTAGCCGAATTTGCCTGTTAGCCAAGCTAGCTAGCAAACTAGCTAACGTTAGCACAGGAAACGTTTGTGAATGGGAATGGCTTGTGATGTTCGCTAGCTCGGTAGCAGCTAAGGATTGTGTATTGCTGTTAACTAACCTGAGATGACATTCGTTCAGCAACTTTAAGGTAGGCTACTAGTTCTAGAAAAGTATGTATCAACTCTCTCTGGGTCTAGTGAGCCTTTGAGAACAGGTGGCTGCACGCAACAGCTTTCCTGGAACAGTGACAGATCATGAACAAAGTGATTTTTCTCTATTTATTTTGTTGGAAAATAGCATTTCAGTCTTTCAGGAAGACATGTGGCTTGTGGGTTATGGGTTCATTACTCACATTGCGAACGTAGGGCTAAGGACTCAATCATAATCCGAGATCATGTTTATTTCTACCATAGGAATACATAGAAACGAGACCTCTCATTAAACTCCTAAAGGGGCGTGACAGTTGTGAAACCCACTTGACACTGATAGGAAATGGCCATGTTATGAATCGTCTCACTTTATCATCAGTTTCTGGTTTTAACCACTGCAGATTTGTTATTTCCAATGTGATTCCTGCTTTAACCGCTTGCAAAGTCCTTAATGCTTGCATACAAAGTGATTGCTGGGTCTGCACCCATACTTAATTTAAGTGCTCTCATAAAGGCTTATGTTACCCCTATGCCGCTGCGCTCCTCTAAGATCTGTCAGATCTTGAAGGCTTTACTCTTCCAAGGATACCTCCTCTCTTAACACTTCTAATCACCGTATACACCTAACACACACTTGCCATGCACTTCCCTCTCTTCCCTTCACTACCTCCTTCTACCACTTTCTTCTCCACACTTTGACTATGAAAGTGTTGTGAATCAGACTAATTTCTGTAAATGTACATACTGTGTACTTCTTATGGTCATTTGTGATTTTTGTACCCATGTGTACCCTGTGTGTGTCTTTGGTCTGTATGCAGTGTATCCATTGTTTATCCTTGAATGATTAGAATTCAATGAAAGCCTGTCTAGAGGCCTTTTGCTCATCACCAGGTGTGAAATGTTAATGTTTGTAGACACAGTGAGGGGTCAGGCCTCTGAAGGACTTCCCAGGAAATGGGGTAGTTTTAATTAAAAGACAATAGAAGCTGGCCAGACTTGATGGCACCAAAAGGCCACATCCCCACCTTTACATTGCATATTCATACTAGTAGGTCACTCCTTCTCTTTGTGTGTAACTTAAATATGATAGACTGTTTCTGTAGTCAGAGAATACTGAGAATCTGGTGAAACCCATGATGGGGTGGCACAAACTTGCATCTCTCCCTTGAGGGGCACTGCCCCCTCATTGAAAAGAATAAAGCCTGGATCCTGATTTTCCATCGTCCTGACTGAGTCTTAAGAGAAATATGGTAGAAAAAAATGTACTATCAACTAGTACAATGTTGTCACTCTTATTCTGTAGTAATGGTATTGACAGATGCAGTAGTAATTCCTAGCTAAGGTCTCCTTGGCACTGTATCTTGAATGTTATTCTATTTCTGTAAGTAGCTTTGGATAAAAAAAAAAATCTTCTAAATGAATGCATTCCAAATGTTCAAATATATGTAATTGTTGTGGTGAGCATCAGACTAAAAATAACAATGCAGACAATAAAGGTAAGTGTCACATTACCATATCACAGCAGCAACGCAGATCACAAATATCTGCTGTGAGATCACATGGACAGGACCCCAGAGGCTGGTGCACTTGATGAGGAATCTCTGTTTTATTATCTGCCAAAGAGGAAGTTATGACAAAATAAGTCAATAAAAAAAGCTTAAAGGAAAAGTCTAATGTTACAACAACCTGGGTATATTTTTGGATGATAACGATTGTAAACTTTGTTTGGGATCGATACAAATTTAGAGCAGTTTTGAGTAAGGTTGGAATATGCAACAAAATAGCATATGGTGATACAGTAGCCTTGGGGGCAATTCCAGTTGTCGCTAAATCGCTACTTTAAGCCACTGACAAGGCTCAAAATATCATTATCAATATCTCTGCAACTGTGGGGAGGATCCCTGCAGACAATCTGAAATATTTTTAACTTTGTTAGTGTAAAGAGGAAGTAAACAAAGGGCCATAAAAGGGCCATGGACTTGTGACTTTATTCAGAAATGAACAATAAACTTAATAATAGTTTTAAATCATGTCTACCACCTACAAACAAACTCTAGCACATAAGCTGCTATCCATACATGAGCTGTAGTTTGTCAGTTTAAGGTTGATTTGGCTGTAGGCTAGCTGTAGTTTGTTACTGTATATCCAGCATGTATGCTTCCTGATAGAACTAGTAGACTTAACTAGGCTATGTGATATGTGGATAACTTTCAGTGGACCATATAGCCTAAGGCTAAAGGTAATGTTAGCTTATCATGACGTCTAGCTGTGATTGCTCCTTGCATGATGCCAACACAAGAAACAAAACACAGCTAGTTTTTTATTATATTAAGCTAGTTATGCTAAGCTTGTTAAACACTTGCAAACATTTAGTTTATCTATCGGTATGGCTTATGACGATGTCTAATAGCATCAGCTGTAATGTGTACTGGATTTTAAAGGCACTAGAACAACCACTAGTGCATAACACATAACAGAGCACAGAATACTACTCAACCTGCACTTTGGTATTTAATGCTTCTTTTGCACTTCTGGTTGGATGTGAACTACATTTCATTGGCTCTGCACCTGTACTCTGCTAAATGACAATAAAGAAAATTTTCAGAATTATTAAGGTCTTCTCATTCGAAGTCAGGTTGCGTTAGCTGCTTTCTGAGTCACCAGTGTTTCCCATACATTGACTTGTTTGTGGCGGCCCACCACAATATCAACATTGACCACCACACAATGATTTTCCAGGTTGTGCTAAATTGTCATTTTTGTTTTCATCATATCTTAAATGTTTAGCTCCACAAGCTTTGAACCACATTTTGTATGACCCCTTTTACAGTCATCAACATTCATATCAGTACCAACAGTTTGTTAATAATTGATATGTCATATTGGTTTTCAAAATTCACCAGATTGATGCATTTAAATTAAATACAACATTGTCTCCATAGTCTGCAAAAAGCCTGTGGGAAACACTGTAAATGGTTTACCATTTGGATTGTTGTGGAAGTGGATACTTTTAGACAGTAGAGTAAAACAAATAATGTAATACGGATGACCAAAGAGCTTTCTGTCTGGATCATAGAAAAGGTAATACCATGGTAAATATACAAAACTACGGTCAATACCCAACTTTGTAACATCATCGACTGTAGTAGTTACACGGTTACCATGTTAAAACCATTGTAGTAGGCTACCACAGTCACCATGAAGTGTGATAGGGGAACCATGGTGGTACCAAAGCTACTATGAAGAACTATGCATAAACCATGGTAGTATGGTTAGGAGCATGGTGATCATCACCATGGTAAAACCATAGTTATTGCATTAAAACCATAGGAAACCATAGTGAATTTTAGTAAGGAAACTAACCATTGAAATAATTCGATTAGGTATTTTTATTCGTCATAGACGTTAATAACATACCACATTATTCGCACAGAGCAGGATTTATTTTCTTCGCAGAGGCTGAGGTAGCTAACGTTATTAGACAGCAGTTTGTGAATTCAGTGTAGCTAACATCTGCTGTCAAGTAGCCAGGTAAAACTAGCTTGTGATATTGTTCATGCACGTTTTTCTGATCTAGAAGCTATGTTCATTTCCAGTAAACAGACTCCCCATAAGACCCGCAACACACACACACCGGTCTAGCTTCCAATAAGTTAAGAGCATGGTGGGTGGTTGTGGCGCACTCGGCGTGTTCTAGGCTGTTAAGCTAACTAAACTGTTAGTTTGCAGCGGTGACCTACCGTAGAAGCTAGTTCTAACCTAATCGCAGCGGCTTTCTAACCAACCTAATGTTACTTACCTGTACTGCTGTTCACGTCTTTAGAAATAATGGTGATAATGAACAAAAATTGGGACCAGGTCCAGAATTTCAATTCAATGGCCATAGCAACAAAAGAATTGTGTTAAAAACAACAACCAACGTTATTCACTAATCCCAGAGACGGTTGGTAACCAAACCATCTTTGCTAGTCCTCATTATTAAGCTTGCGGGCGCCATTTTTGTTTTGCTGTTGAACCCATGGCAACCAAAGATGATAAGCGGAAGACGGACTTCGTCAAAATAAAAGACAACTCTGTGTGGAGTGAGACATTGGCTGCAGATCATTTGTCTTTTTGTTCACTTCTTGGCCGAGAATAAACAGACACGCAACTTGCAGAGAATATGAACCAAAGTCTCAAAATACCATATGAACATAGACCAATCCCACTTATTGAGCCTCATATGAGACTGGGAATGTGGGACACCTCCTAAGCTCCAGTGGGTGTGGCTCTTCCCCAAATTAATGAATGTCAGTGAAAATATAGGAAAGCCAAAGCTGTAGGGTCCTGTGATCAAAATAACATCTGAATTGTCTAGTCATAAATTAGGGTGTGGCAACATAGATTAGAGTGTTCAAACGGGAAGCACCTGCTTTGAAAGCTACCAGAAGGTCAGTGACAGTTTTGACCAAACTGGCGTTAAGGGTAGCCTATAAATTAGGCTATAATTATTATCAAAGAAGGCCTAATCATGCTACTTTTTATCTTAATGTGTTTATGAAATGTTTGTTAATTTAAAAATAGTATCATGGTATATATTTAAGCTATATATGTGATTTTAATGATTTTTTCTATTGTCCCACTCACAAGTGGGACAGTATGATTAGCCTAATGTAAAGCTACAATCCAGTCGAGAATATATATTGGAGCTGGTTGGTTATTTAAATGTTCTTAGTGATCTTTTGCAGTATTAAAATACTTTATTACAGATATTTAAGGTCAAGGGACCTTCATCCGACAGAGAGAGAGGCAGATAAGAAAATGAAATTAAATCAGTGGAGACAAGACAGATGAAAGGAGCAACAGAGGAGTATCAGGCAGGCCATTGAGATTGGTGGGGTCCCTAACTTGAGACTGCTGGCTAAGGCATGGAACATACCCAAGTCTACTCTCAAACGCAGGGTAAGGTAATGGTCACCCTGAGCACATAATAGGAAGAAAGCCAATCATCAGCAGTGAGGATGAGGTAGGGCTTGGGGAGACGATAGTCACATTATATTGTAATATGCAACATTTTATATATTTACCTTTAAATATATTTCATGAATTTATAATAAATGCATCAAAACCATCAACAAACCATATTGTTTTATTTTTATGTTTCATCATAAACCTTGGTTTTAAACAGGAGCAACATTACAAATGGTAAAATGACTGAACATAAAATTGACCTATGAAATTACTTATTGAGGAAGTGTTACTATCATTCATGAATAAAGGTGCACCATGGTTTAGGCCTTATAACATAGGCTTTACATTGTCCCACATTAGGACAACTGATTGTCCCACAGGAAGCTGTATATTTTCTCAGACAGTTTGGCACTAAGAGCACTGATATCTGTATAATTTCTTCTATGAATGTGTTATCTGCATTTTCTGTTTTGATTTGATTAGGACGCCCCCTAATCAAAATGGTATTGGGTGTGGATTTAATGTGTTGCCTTCACATCGTAATATACTTCAGAAGTCCGAAAAGCAAAATATGCAATCCACCCTAATGTTTGATAGTTCTCGAGACATGAATGACTAGCCAACTTAGGCCTAGGCTACTTAAATAGGCCTACAATAAGAACAAAAAGCATAAACTCTTTTTAAAGATGATAATTGATAATTGTTGATAATGCCAGCATATAAAGGTCTTTTCTTGATCTATCTAGGCTACTACTACAACCCCAAAACAGAAAAAGTTGGGACGTTGTGTAAAATGATAATGTAATAATCTGCAAATCTCTTAAATTCATATTTAGTTGCAAAAAGGACACAGACAACATGTCAAATTTGAAAACAACAAATTTGACAATCTCATGGAAAATATATGTTAATTTTGAATTTGATAGCCTACCAGCAACATGTTTCAAAAAAAGTTGGGACGGGGATAACAAAATGCTGGAAAAGCTGTGTAATGATAAAGAAAACAAAAGGAGGAAAAAGAGCATCCCAAAGAGGCAGGGTCTCTTAGAAGTAAAGATGTAGGGGTATTCATCACTCTGTGTAAACCTGTGTGTAAAATGATGAAACAATGTAATTGCAATGCTTCTTAACATGAAGTTGTGAAGTATTTGGGGAGTTCATCATCTACAGCAGTGTTTCTCAAAGTGTGGTCCGGGGACCACTGGTGGTCCGTAAGCTATCTCAAGTGGTCTGCGAGTGTGTCTTTTGTGTCGGTACCTTGTATTAGCATGCTTTATTAAGGTTTGGGATAAACTGGTATTTGGTTAATGTGGCAAAGCATTTTAGGTCAACTCCAGTGTGTGCCAGATCACACTCACCAGGGTAGGCAGGATAAGAGAAGGAGTGGAGGATCCTACTTTGAACTCCATGGTCTCCATGCCTGAACACCTGCCTTCTTTGTTCTTTTCCTTTCAAGGTAAAGTCACTATTTTCTCATGGCTTTTAAACTGATGTTGAATTGTCAATGTGTATTTAAAATAGTCGACTGATTAGAGTTTTGCTCCTCTGTGAACAATATCTATTAAGGTTGCAACGTTTGTTTGAGCATTGTTTGAGTAATGAGCTGAGCACATGGTATCGATATGCAGCTTTATCTGCATATCAATTTAGCAGCGGTTCCCAACCGCTTTAGCAGCGGTTCCCAAACTTTTTTTCCCGCGGACCACCTTTTACATCCTGACTCGGCTCGCGTACCCCCACCATCCGATTGGGCTGGGACAAAAAATCCATCCTCTTCCATTGAGAGTGATTTCTGCACCCGATTTTATGGTACAGCCAATCAGGACGCAGGGCGGGAGTTTCATAGATGTGACATAGCGTAGAAGCGACTGTGAGACTGTTATCAGCGTCACGGGTTGGCTTCGATGTGAGTGGTTGAGGTAGCACGTCAATAGATGACGGATAAGTGGCTTATTCAATCATATGCAAGCATTTTTTGATTAGGCCCAGCCTTCTGAAGCAACACTCCAATGGATTGGTCCCAGATGGATGAGTGGAGCTAGGCGGAACGAAATTCATCTGGCGAGAGTCAGGTTAGGCCTATGCCTCATCATACTTTAATTTACTTCGCGCAGTCTTTTCTGTCTCATCCTTTCTTTCTCCGGAGCCACCTCCGCCTTCATCATTCTGCCCCCCATCCCATCGTTATCTGTCTCCTGCTCTGTTTCTCTCGCTTCTCCTCTTCGATCGCTTTAATTAGGCCTTTTGGACAGTGTCCCTCTTTTTAGCCAGTTTTCCATGTTTGCGTGGCCTTCTACCTAGCTCATACTTCCACGAAACTAACGCGCCAGATATTCTGGCTGCCCGCAGGAAGTGCATTGTGGGTAGCTTATTTTTGAAAACATAGCCTACTATAGAGTTTACAAATGATTTCCTATGAAGAAAATTGCCCTTTCACGTTTCCATATCATTATAACTCGATTTGAAATGTATTATTTATTAATTAATTACATTATTAATTAATTAATCATTTTTAACACGTTTCCGACATTGCCCTTTTCATCTCGCGTACCCCCTAGTGGCAGCTTGCGTACCACCGGTGGTACACGTACCACAGTTTGGGAATCCCAAAGCATTCCCCTGTACAGAGTAATCCGGTTCTGAATTTTAGCAAATTTCTACATGAATGTCTCCAACTTTCAGCTTTAAGTTTCACAATCTGTTTAAATTGTTAAATACATGATCATAACAGGTCAAAATAAATGTTACAAATATCGCCTAGATATCCGTAAATATTAAAATCAGAGGATATACAGCTGACTAGAGTTTGTCATGAAGTAGCCTTAATGATCACAAAATGCTAAGCATGCATGTAGGCTATTTGAGTTTCTTAAAGCTGAGCTCTGCTTAAATTGTTTAATACATGATTTCATAACAGGCCAAATAGAAAATAAATGTTCAATATACCCTAGATATCTAAAAATAAATATTAAAATCAGATGATTTACATATATCATGTTTGTAATGTTTCATACAGTGATGCAGGTCTACTGCTGTGAATAGGCTAAATACAACTTTGATATTTTTTATGTACTGTAGTCTATAGTTAACTTTGGCCTTGGTGCCCTGACGCGTGGCCTTGGTGCCCCCTGCCAAATATGCCCAACTGAGTGGCTTTGACCCTAAAATTATGAAGTTCCAAGCCTGGCTGTGCAGTAAGTTGGGAAACCTCCCTCACGACGCATTAAGAGTAGCAGTTAGATTGGCAAGAGAGCTAGCAGGCTGAGCTTTTAGCTTGATTGCTAGTGACTTGGCTTATGACTTGGTGGACACTGTTTTTCCAGGTGTTTTTTTATGCATTATAGCTACTGTCAGTGCCGCGAGAGAACTTAAGTTATTAGGAAAGTGTGTTACGTTTAGGCTACATTAATTTGTGCCATTCATTTATTTTACATGTCTTACAACATACATACATGCATTCACAGTCGAATGAAATCAGATATAAGCATACAAAGACTCTTAGAACTCACGTTAAGCCAATGGTAGCACACTGAATGCAAATGCACGATTTGATGCAGACAAACGTATTGACTGATACTAACGAAGATTTTATAGCAATATTATAAATGTGGCGACAGAATAGCCTAGAACTTGGGTAAGCCTTGCGTTTAGTAGCCTAATTGCGGTGAAAGCCAAAACTAATGTAAATCACGGACTATCCTACAACCAAAGAAAGTAAAGGTGATTAGTAGGCCTACCTGCGTTAGCCAAATAAAGGACGGGACTGCACCCTTCACAAACCATAAAATAAAGTTGATTAGTTTTACAGTTGACTACAGTTGACAGTTCACCATCAGTCCACACAAACAATTCTGGTTTCCTTGCACTTCGTCGTCTGTCTGTTTGTAAAGCGCAAGTTTTGGTCAATTTCTGTAAAGAAACAGTGCCACCTATAGGCCTGGTGTATGAAGTAACGTGTTGAGTCGTGTTGAGATGGATCCGCAAATATTCTTGATACGGTTCCAGGGAAGACGGAGGAAAAAAAGATCGGTTTGGTACGTGTGGGCCGTAACCATTCACTCGTCCAGATGAACTAACCCATGGACGCTGGTTTTCACTTTCCCTCCCACATGGTGCTCTGACTCTACGGTATTTACAAGGTTTTGTAGGTATTTAGCTCTTTAGTTTGAGACGAAAACTCACATAGTCCTGCTTTAAAAACGTAGGAATAAGTTATTGTTGGAACAAAATACAACTGGACTGGACTTGTATTTTGACGGCGGCCACGTGGGAAGTTGCTGCTTACACCGGTTACACTGACGCATTACGAGCGTGCGTGCAGCTCATGTTCAGTTGAAATGTTTTCAAGTTAGTCATCCCACGTTGAAATGGATGCACATTTTGATAACCCTGAACTAAGAGACATATCATCATCTCATATTGATATTCTGGAGCTTCTTTTCGGCAAACTAACAGAATGCAGAAGGTAATATTTCACGTGTCATGTTAGCCAAGTGAAGTTGACTGATGGGTCATGCAGAAAGCAGATCAATGGCATTTGACAAGATATAAGGATTTGTAAGAAAATATCACATTGCTAAGATCATTAAAAAAATTTTTTGTTAATTTTGATTACAGGAGCTCCCTAAAACGCTGCAAAGAGCGTTCGCTCCAGGAAGCTTTCAAAATTCTCAAAGAGAGAGTTCGGCTGGAGTCTTTGGAGAGGTTACAGCTTCTCTCCCTCGTGAAGCTGCTTGTTGCTGTTCAGATGGAAGCGGTTAACATTCCTGTGCTGTGTCGAAAACTTGACCAGGTGTGTCTCTTTCTCTCTCAATGTCAATTTCAATTAAATTCATAAACAAAACATCACATGTACAACATGGCCTCAGACTCAGAGCAGCTGCTCATGCACTCAGGTTAGTGCAGTGGTTCATAAAGTGTGGGGCTTGAGGAACAGGAGGATTATTTTTTTTGTGTCCCTATCTAAATGATGCCTTTCGTTTTGTCTTTGAAGTGATCATAGATTCAAAACAAAATAACCACACACACGTTGTTAGGTTGTTGCTAGGGTAGATATAGAGGTTGTTATGCTAAATAAAGTGGTTGCTAGGGTAATTAGATTAGATTACTGTAGTTTCAACTTTATTGTAATTGTGCAGACTACAAGTACAGAGACAACGAAATGCAGTTTGTGTCTAACCAGAAGTGCAAAAAAGCAGAAAAAGTGCAATATATACAAAGTAGGTGGTGCACATGTAATCTGCGTTGTGTTGAACCTGTGCGATTCAGCCCTGCACACACCCGGACTCGAAATTTCCAGTGTATGTACATTCAGTGGACAATAAAGTTTTTATCTATCTATCTAACCTGCGAACAGCAGCACCTTGGATTGGGAGGCGAGCATGCTGACAGTTGAGCCAATAGCCCAGGCTACTGGCTTGCATGCTAGCAGCACTCTCGAGGTGTCGGGGAGTGAGGTTTACCAACGTTCCACAAGCACAGCTAAGCGAGCTGGCCACCGTTATAGGGCTGGGATAAATGATTATTTTTTAAACGATTAATCTAGCGATTATTTTTTCGATGCATCGATTAATCTAACGATTCATTTTTTCAGTCCGATTGGATTTCGACTCGATTCGATTATCGATTAACTCCCCATTAATTCACTAATAGCAACTTATACATGTTTATTTACATATCTGAATGAAAAAACATGAATTTCTTAACATTGCAATATGTTTATTGCTCTTAAAGGAGAATTCCGGTGTGATATTGACCTAAAGTGTATTGAAACATGATACCGAGTGTGAACGTATGTCTCATAGCCCATCTCGGCTTGTCCCCTGCACTCCAAAATCTGGCTAGTTAGCCGATGCTACCAACAGCTTTTTTTCAATAGTGGTGCTTTCGCATCAGGCTAGCCATGCAAATAAATCACTGTTTTACACTCATTTACGAGGGCTCAATGTATCTCCACACTTCATTGGTAGACTTCTGAGGGCCCTGACATTTAAAACGCGAGACATTGAGAACTTTGAAAAGCACTGGTAGTTTACTTACAAGACGATTTATACAGACAGTATCTTCACAAAGTTTAGCGTTTGCAGCCATCTTGAATTTAGTCACGATAAAGTCGAAAGCAACGAAAGTAAGAATGAACAGGTATGATAAGGGATCAGATTCCAAAATAATTCAGTGGAAATGCATAGATTCCAGTTGCTGCTACTGGAAGAAACTGGAATCCATGCATTTTCACTGAATTATTTTTGGAATGTGATCCCTTATCATACCTGTTTCATACCTACTTCATTAGCGTTTATTTTTTTGATTATTAAAGAGTGTTTTACATTTAAAGGCTTGACTCTGATGGTATCTTGCTAATTCACTGAACTGCATTAGGTGACATAAATGGTATTTATCTTATAACTCCTTGTCTGAGCGACTACCAGGCCTATGGTTTTTAAAAGTCAGATGTTCCCTGACAAAGACATTCGAAAATTAAGAATGTTTATTGACTTGAAAAATACACTCCCTTCATTCAACCCTTGAAGACATCGCGGTCTGGTGCGCTATGTAGATCATTTCTCGTACCATTTAGTTTCTCAGAATGTAGGTCTACTAGGCCTACAATAACGTCATCACCAAATACATCTTTTATTTTTAGTTGATCAACCACAGAGTAGCATAGGCCTACTGTGCACAGTGCACTGATGACTGTAGCAGCCCAAGGTAACCAGTTGTTCTAGATGAGAGGTAACCAGTTGTTCTAGATGAGAGGCAACCCCTTGTTTCAGATAGCCTGGACAACATGTTACCTGGGTGTTGCCTACGTTATTAATTAATGGTAGCCTACAATAGTTAATTAATTCGCGTAACATATTAGTTGGCTCAAAGAGTAGGGAATCAGGATGGAGAGAGTCATGGCGTGTGTTGCTTTTATGGATCGAATCCAGTTTAATGCTAGTTTTCAATTCATATATTTTTTTACATGTCTTTTGTCCAGTGGCTGTAATGTAGCCAAGTGCTCATGGCGTGATGAAAAGTTTACTTCAAACCGCCTAAAAAACTTGTTTGTGAATGTCTGACAACTGCTGCAGCGCATGCACGCCGAAGGAAACCAGTAGGTGGAGATACCAGAAGGCACACAACACCGAGAGCACGATTCATTGGCTTGCATGTTCGGGTCAGATGTTCACGGCCGCACCTGCCTACCAGGCTACTCAGCTACTAGAGAAATAATTTCCCCTGTTTGTATGTTCACTCCAAGTTGGCCTACCATAACTTACCTCTGCACTGTAGACCCTAAACTAACTCTGCACTGTAGACCCTAAACTGGCTATTTATATTTTTCTGTGAAATAAGCAAATGTATTTGTTCAACTTTATGAAGCAGAATGCACTAGGCTACTTGGAACGTAACACATTTGACAAAGGACAGATGTATGTTGCTAGTGACAAAATATTAACTTTCAGTGTTTTACGATGTCTTTGTCATGGGGAAGTGTTTTCCCCCATGCATTTATTCTAGGCTACTGTCAGTGACTGCCGCGAGAGAAGCGGGTTCTTTGTTTCGTTCATTTCAGTGACTGACGCGAGAGAAGCGGGGTCTGTGTTGTGTTTGCGCTATGTTGGGTTGCGTTAATTTATTTTCATTGGGCATGCCCTGCCAGAACGCCCACAGCTCTTCAGTCCCGACAAAGCCGAAATTACTCCTTTTGAAACAATAAGTGCCGCTTGAGGGGATCCCAAGCAGCTTTCAGCCATAGGCTAAGGTTACTTTGAGAACATTTCCTAATTCACCCAACACTAATATTCAAAATGTTGAAAACTATTTTGGCATAGCCTATAAGCAGTTTAATTAAATGTAATGTTAGTTGTAAACAAACGGGCTACTTGGTCAGGCTTGGCCTCACAGATCTTTCGTGCCTTAGATGGCAAGAAAAAATCTTCACGATATAGCCTAGGCTAGGCCTATTAACTGACCACCCGATTCACGTTGTGGGGGGGGCAGGGGGGCCATCAGACATTTGTGCCCAGTTAATCTGGCCCTGCCCCAGCTGCCAAGGCCAAGGGGCGGGCCATAGGGGGCCAGGCCCGCCCAATAGGGCCAGTGCCCCCCCCAACTGAGTTCTCTCCCTCACATAAAAAAAAAAATCTAAATATTATTATGCATGATTGAAATTAAATCCATATTGAACACTGATGTTGAACACTTAGCCTACTCAAAATGAAACATGACATGTGTCAACTATGCTACTGTTGGTGATGCAAACTGCGCGATGAAAAGGGATTCTGCACACTCGGACACCGTTGCAATGAGTGCCACCGATATATTTACCACGACTCCTGCAACGCCAAATGAGCATAAATCTAGATCAGTAGGGTTTTTAGACACTGCTGCATAAGAAATCCAGTAAAAGGTCTCAAGATAGATCTGGGAATATAATGGAAAATACAAGGTTTTTCGTATGACCGCAGGATGACCCAAGCTGAATGCATGATCTGTTCCGATATTGTCCAGTGCTAATGATAAACTCGAGCAATGGAGATAGTGCTTTGGATCATGTAGGCTAGGCCTACTTTAAGAATCGCCCTTTAGTGAGTGCAACACAGCACGGGTCTTAACCTGCTTTATCCAGAGGGAGACATTTTTGGAAGCAGTGACAAAAAGCCTATCATCATGGGCGGATTATGAACTTTCGGGCCCCTGGGCCCAGATGTACTAAGGGCCCCCCACTTATTGTCGTATATGTGGGAGGCGGGGGGGTTGGGGGTCCTCCCCCAGAACATTTTTTATTTGTTTGATGTGATTTCCTGTATTCTGGTGCATTTTGGGGATGGTCAATACTAAATTCAATCAGATTCATAGCCTATATCCTGATTTATTGATATTGAGGCAATGATTCCATGCAAAGGCTTGGGCTTCAGGGCCCCCTGACCCCTTGGGCCCCTGGGCCTAGGCCCGGTAGGCCCGTGCAGTAATCCATCCCTGCCTATCATGGACCTGGCTGGGAAATGCGACAGTGGAGTCGGCATTCGTAGGCTATAGCCTGTCGCTGCAAGTACTTCTCCAAACTCAAAAACAGTAGACTTAAAAGTGGCAATAAAAGTGGACTGTCAGAGCAGCACAAAATACTAAAAGTCATGCCGAGTGTCCTGTTTGCTCTTAAACTTTCCATCACAGTTGGTGCATTTACCACTTCGTAAATGTGTTAGAATTTGTTTTGTAGGCTACTTTAAAGAACATTTTGAGGGATCACATAGCCTATGTGCAGTGTTGTGATATTATCAGTATGTGTAATTTGCTTTTGAGCAGGATCTTACAAGAACATTTCGAAATGAATGGAAAGACACAGTGAAGCCTAAAGCCTAGGCGTGTTAGTGGTGAGTCTGTTATAGCCTATTTACTTGTATTGTAGCCTATGCAACGCTATTCTATTAAAATTCTATTATTTTAAACGTTGTGTGCTAGTTTATTCAACGGCTATGACCGCTATGTTCTTGCACTATTTCCCCCCTTGATCATATTGATTCAGTTATCCAAAAGGCTCGAAGGATGCTCTTTATTATATGGCAAAATAACGAATAAAAGTGAGGTGAGGTGCCCCCCCTGTCAGTGCTCATAGCTCCCCCACCAGTTGCTCTCTGGCGCCGACGCTGCCCTGCCCCCAACAAATCACACCTTCCCACCAGCTGTGACAGCTTAAAAGAAGCTGTCTTTCTTTGTCTTTGGCCTTGTTACCGGAGCAGTCGCTCCCTGGGCAGCATTGGATGTAGATGCCCCATCATTCACTGGTGCAGGTGGGGGTGAGGGAGGTGGGGGTGGGGGTGGGTGAGGTAAAGAGTTGACAGGTGGGAGTGGGGGTGGGGGTGGGGTAGGGAAAGAATTGACAGGTGGGTGAGGTGGGTAAGGGCTTGTAGCCAGTGGCATTGGTAACAACAATGGGGGAGGAGGAGGTACTGAAGCTATGGCTAGTGGCTGTGAATAGCCATACTGGAGTGGAGCAGTTTGATGATGGTTGGTTGCAGACGTTCTTCCTTGTTTTTGCGGATTGTAGAAAGCAGTGGCTGCTGATGGGGCCAGAATGATTTGTTTTGTGTCACCTGCTGGCTATTGATCAGGTGGGGTGCTGTTTCTTGGCCCATGTAGGGTCCCCATAACAGCAGCATTCTGTCCAATGAAGCTGTCTTTATCAATGTCCACTGCACTTCTAGATGTCTCCACCATGGCATATGGCACTGTTGAGTCCAAGTCAGGCAGAGTCGGATTGAGGCGGGTGCTTGGTTGCCTGTTGCGGCCATGGTTGCGACCCCCGCCCCCACTAGGTGCCGGTGTGTATGGGAGGAGTTGGCTCCTCCCCGTTGAGTGGGCCTCTGAGACTACTCCTCTTCACCTCATTCCACTCTGTTCTGGCAACACATCCGCCTTCCATGAGTTGTTCCTCCAAATCACGTCTCTCAGTCTCATGTCTGCAAATCCTGTCTCGGATCTCTAATTCCAACTTCTCTATTTTTTTTTGTAATTTTTTCTCAAATTTGCCCAATTGTAATTTCACTGCCATCCAATCTGACACATAGTCTTGTATCTCAGCTAAGGCCTGTAACTTAGTTTGCCTACCAAGAACCATATCTGGATTGTGCTAATATCAAATCATTAAATATTAAATTGTACTATGTGTTTCGTGCAGTGACGTGATCCTTTTAAATATATTTTTTTATATTTTCCCGTGATGTGGTAGTGATATAGTGACAACTTTGCACTTTGAAAATTTGGTTAGTAATTTGTTCGCCTCAATTGTTCACAAGTTGTCTATCTCTTATTTTTTTTTTTCCCCACACTCACACTCACACCCACACACACACGCTCCCGCCAGGGAAAAGGAAACACTCTCTCTCTATCTCTGACCTGACACTTGGTAAGTTATTTTACTCACAGCATGATGCCACAACAATAAATTTCACCAGTGTCAGTTCCACTTAACTCAGACATTGGGTGTGTTCCAAACGGGAGACAGCTGCCTACTGCCTCCCTCCCTACATAGAGAGCTGTCTCACTAGACATGACTTTGGATTAAATGCATCTTTTAAAAATGAGCGTAGCACTCTAGAATCTTTGGTTAACACTACGGTATGACATTAGCAAAGGCCTGACGTTAAACTAAATTAGCTTACGTAAGCTAGCAGGCTAACGGTATAAATTAGTTTTACGGCCGGCAGATATATCAGACCAGACGCTATTAATGGTTACAACAATGGCATAATCAGATAGTAAATTGTTTATTTCTAATCTGTAATCTGCAAATCTAAGCAAAATAAGATCACACAAATGACATTTTAAACAGATTCAGCAGCCATTACCGATGTCATCCGCCATGTTTGTTTACCTTTCACAGCTGTTTCAGACGTTGCCGCAAGGGATTATGGGTAGGAGGCAGCATGAAGTGTGCATCGATGCTGCCTTCAAAAATGACCGTTATTTGGGAATTCTAAGATATCTTAAAAGGCAGCAGAATTTGTTTTTTCGGTTTCGAACCGCGCTTGCTGCCTTGCTCCCCAGTTAGATATCTTAAAAGGCAGCAACTTTACCCGTTTCGAACACACCCTGTTTCTTTTCTCACAAAACGGCTGGACAATGATACAAATTAATGTCTCACTCACACTTTTAACGATCTTTCGTTAAATTCCCAGTTGACCAAGTCAACAAAAAAACATAGGTGGAAACCCTATCCCACTTTTCAAATACTGCACAACCAAAACACCCCACTCTGGTGATTTCGTCTCCTTTCCGTATCATTGTAGCACTAAACAAAGACCGTTGAGAAACAACCACACAGTTCAGTCAGCAAAATAATGACTGTAGCAACTCCTATTTTCTCACTGGCACACACACAGCATTCATCTCATAAAACTCACACAGCTTAACATGTAATGGCAGTACAGAAAAAGAAAAGATCCCCCAAGCTTGTCCGTAGTTAATCGATTACTTCTTTTAATTCGTTCACGAATCTATCCAATTACCCAAAATATGTGTACACTTTGACCTTTTACTTTTTTCCAGAAAACTTCTTATATCAAATGTCATCTAGAGCTCATCAATCATTGATATAGGTACGTTACTTGTCAAAACACTTAATGACACAAACTTCAATACTCTCATTAATGTGCAGCTTTTAATTTCTAATTTATGTAATAAATTAGCTTTACTTTGGTTCTTTTTCCGCATAAAGGAGTAAAGATGTTTTGCTTTCACCTGGTCAGAATGTCTTCACTGCATGCAGGGTGCGCAGTGCAGCAGTGTTTCCCCTCTTGGCAGGCTTCCAGCTGGGATTCAGTCACGTCAATCAGGGTGCCAAGATGGACTCTTCTTACAGATGTTCAAAATCCAAAATCTGCCCCCGAAGTCTCTTTGAACCCGTTGGATGTTCTCGTCTTGCCTCTCCTCTTGCGGTCGGGTCACGATAACCAAATGTTGTCGTCTTTCTTCTCCTTTTGCGAGAAGGGTACCAAACGGAACAGCACCAAATGTTGGATTCTCTGGTTGTTGCGTTGTGTTTTAGTTCTAATGTCTGTATTAAAGATGGTCAATAAAGCTTGACGGCGGGATCAGGATCGGCGATTAGATGATGATTTATTGTAGATGGTACAACAATGAATAACAGAACACAGGCTAAGTCTCAAACAGTTGTGGTTGTTATTAGAAGCGGCTGCTGAGCCTTCCGACAGAAGATGCTCCTTGGGTTGCTTCCTCGATCCGTCTCCAAGTCAAAACCTAAGACAAAGCCTGTTATACTAAAACATACAAACGTCAATCATGCCAACGTGGCAGGTGCCAACCAGTGTACACAACCCGCCTGAATAGGCAGACATGCCGTCTCCCTCTGCCCATGTTATCACTGATGTTCCTCGGATGTTCTTAAACATCGGCCTGTATGACCTTCCTGCTGGTACACAGGCCTAAGGCACAGTTATGTACAATAATACATAACCTCTCCCTGTTGTATACTACACACAGAAGTAACATATGAACACATCAGAATACAGTAAGAATACCCCAGAATTCTACACTCCTAACTCACAGACCTATTCACAAACCGGTTTTGTGGCATTTCGCCTGTTTTGAAATCCTATGCGGCTACAGGAGCTTGCAATCGTGAGGAAGCAATTTTGCATTGTAGGCATAACTAACATGCAATAACGCCACCAACAACAACCAAAACTAGGCTACTCATTGTCAACATGTAAATGAAATGTAACATTATTGTGAATCAAATTAAAATGTTCTCTTTTGCAAACGTAGGCATAGTAACAGATTAGGCTAATTTAATAATGTTACAAAGATACTACATCAATCCATATGTTTCATTAGGCTACTAGGCTATTTGTTTTGCCTTACTCTTGATTCATTTAGGCTAGGCCTTTTTATTCAGTTATTTATCATCTTCCGCCCTTGTGTAGCACACACATTCTCAGACCTGTCACCTGCCACTCATCGTAAGGGAGGTGTTTGGAATCTTTCCCGCGTTATAATCATCAGCCAATCAAGGTGGTCACTTCAGTCAAGCTCGTGCATGAGTAATAACGTCATCCATAGCAATGAAGACTCACTCACTCTTAGTCAAAGATTCTAGAGCGCTCAGCTCCAGAATCTGTTCAGGAGTTGTCATTTTTCCTTACTAAGAGTAGCCTAGGCTAGGTCTGAAAGGCTTTGTGAATAACTTAATAAGAGAAACTCCTAGCTAAAATCTTTTATTGCTATTTAGGAGTAGCCTACTCCTAGTGGTAAGATAAAAGGCTTTGTGAATATGGCCCCTGGTGTCTAACCCAATGTTGACCACCTCACACATTTCTCTAGATTTTGCAACGACCTTACATGACACAATGCCATAAAATGCCAGTTTTTAGGACACATAATAATGTTTGTAATGATACCAGTTAGGCCTACGTTCAACAGTAACATACGTGTAATGAGCTATTCATTGTCGAAGGTGCATGGTGAAGTGAAATTCTTACTTTGGAAAACAAACATTTGCCGATATCATTGGATAGGGGATAGGCCTAGGCCTACTTGTTTATTTTTTACGTAGCCTACAATGGCCAGTTCAGACAAAGCCGAAATTACTCATTTTGAAACATTTGTATGGTTATATTGCTTGACTTAAATCCCAGAGAGTAGGCTACCGCACCCCACAGTAATGGGCCTAGCTAGCGGTCTTACGCGTTCAGTGTGGGGTAGGGTATAAACAAGCTGAGAATTTAGCGGTGTCACGTCTGCCTGTCACAGACGTGGGGAGCTGAAGCTTGGGATACAGTTACAGTAACAGTATTTTATTTTACTTCTTATGGAATATTTTTTTTTTTCACTTTTATAAAGGCTTTGTTTGAATGCTGTTGGAACAAATAGTAGTTGATTATAAAGGCAACTTTCTGTTGCAATATTCTGTGTGTTCTGGACTGCAGGTAACTTGTTAAGCCAGTGGTTCTCAAACTTTTTCTTTCATTCCCCACTTTTATCAAGGGGGCATTGACTGATGATAGTGGAGATAACGTGTTATCCCGAGGCCTATTCAAGTCAGCATCTCCGACGGTAGTCTACCCTATTGTCGTGTGTTAAATTATTGTGATTACGAGCCAGTGGTTTTCAAACATTATGCGTGACTCGGACATCTAACGAAATGCAACAGACTCATATCGTCTTTGCGCATCTGCAGAAGTTAGCCAAATATGAATGTAGCCTAATTCTGCGGCATAAAGCAGATGTATTTGTTTATTGTACAGAAAAATAAAAATGACATGTCAAGCAGTCAATTGACTACATTTTGTTATTGAATTAAGTAGGCTGGGATTACTCGGCAACAATTATGTTTAATGGTAGATCCTGCTTTTTCAGAAGGGGCGGCAGGCAGAGCGATGTACAGTGGCAGAGTGACGCACAGTGGCTGAAAGTGGTATTAAAGCTTCCCGCAGCTTCACGCCTCGTAATGCGCGAATTAAGTGGTCATTTGAAAGCGATGCCCACTGTATCTTTAATTTAAATAGTAGGCCTACAACATAGAACATCAATGTGTGGTGGCCGGTTTTGATTTCGTGGTGCCCAGCCACAGATTAGTCAACGTATGGAAAACACTGAAGGTGTAAAATTAAAAATATTTAGCAGCACACGTTATGCTTGACGAATCGACGCTCATATTTTGCGTCGACGTATTTTTTGCATCGACGTCATCGATTACGTCGACGCATTGTCCCAGCCCTAATCCGTTATACTCACCCCCCTAAACCTCACTCCCGATCCGGGTCACGGCACTAATGTAACCTGCGTTGTGTTGAACCTGCGCGATTCAGCCCTGCACACGCCCGGACTCGAACCAGTGAACAGCAGCACCTCGGATCGGGAGGCGAGCGTGCTAACAATTGAGCCAATAGCCCAGGCTACTGGCTTGCATGCCAGCAGCACTCTTGAGGCGTCGGGGCGTGAGGTTTACCAACGTTCCGCAAGCACAGCTAAGCTAGCTGGCATCCATTACATAACAATAGTAAAAAAAAGAAATATCCATCAAAACTTTCGACCGGTGGTGTATGTCACTACATCAGTGGAGGTCAAACTTTTTCTTTCATTCCCCACTTTGATCAAGGGGGCATTTTCAAGCCCCACCTGTCCCTCATCGCTCTAAGAAAGTGGTAGGTCAAGCTTAAAATTGTCAAATTTATTGAAATAAAGTTCTAAATATATCCTCTTCAGCAGAGTTAAAATCAGCTGGTGCTGCAGATATAATATAAATAAATGCATAATGTGGCATTGTAAGTTAAACACACATATTTCTGTTTTCCAGCAACATACCGTATTAGCAAGCATAGGCCAATATTTCACAGCATTGTACAATATATTCAATAAAATACCAACCTGCTGCATTAAATGGATCATAATCCGGTCATACTGAGCACTGCTGGTTGGGAAATATTTTTGAAATAAACTTTGCAGGGATGTGATGTGCTGTTTAATACATGGGATCACAAGAGTGGCTCCCGAATCAGACGTTTCAGTGATTTCACTCAGATTCTCAAAGGCATCAATACTGTCTCGATCGAGGTGCCTGTCCCATACCTCAAGGTTTTTGGCGAATGCAGTAATCTTTCCAAATATATCGCTAAGATAGGCCAAAGTGCGGAGAACAGATGCGCTTTTAAGGGCCAGGTCTTAATGAAATTCGCCAGTCTCACAACCTCGTTCAAAATCTCATTCAGGTCGGGACTAAGCTGCCTTGATGCGAACGCTTCTCTATGAATAACACAGTGCGTCCATTGCGCATAGGGCGCCTAGGCTACAGGTAATTGTTTTTTTTGTTTTTTAATCCTGTTTTTCACGTCAGTTCGCACCTGGCATGTCTCCGCGACCCACAGTTTGAGAAACGCTGCACTACATCCTTTTGTTATATTGAAATTTGTTTTCATCACAGCCTTGTTACAACATTGTAACTGTCTGTATGTATAAATGAAGTATTAATCAATATTTGTTAGATGTGAAATAGATAGATAGATAGATAGATAGATAGATACTTTATTGATCCCTAGGGGAAATTCAAAATGCAGATTGTCCATAATTTGTCCCATTTTTGCTTGCTGTAGATGGTCCAGTTCATTGGTGAAATGAATTCAGATATTGTTTATGAAGAAATTCAGCTACACATTAATACTTTAATGCACAGCGACCAGGTAAGATGTATTGTCAGGTTAAACCATATGAAGGAACAATGGTCTTAATCAAGGCAGTAAAAATGTTTTATGTTCTCTTTTTCAGATAATGTCAATTGGAGATCTCCAGTTAGGTGTGTCAGATAAATATAGAACATGGGCATTATATAAATACTGCATTTTCCATTTCATTCCATTTTATTTCATGTTTTTATATAATTGCTTGTACAGTGTCTATGTTCCTGGAAAGCAGCACTCTTGGCCAAGGAATTTTAAGACGAGAGAGCCATTCTGTACTTGCTAAAGTTGCTGAAGTCTTTGTGTCTTCTCAAGAAGAGGATGTTTTAAGAAATGAAACTTTGTGTTACCAGGCTGTCAAGGTATGAAATTTTACTATGCAATCTACTTGCTGATTTTTAGAGATTGACATTTCTATGATATGCAGGCATGGTTGTTCATATAGGCGAAATGGGTGGTCGCAGCATCTTTCTTTTTGCAAAAAATAACAGGAACATTTGTGACCTTTCATTTGTGTGAATCGGTTTGCTGTCATTTGCTCTTCACATCGATTATATCAGGTCACTGTGTAGACAGGAGTGGGCGTCCTCTCTATTTTGTGCAGGTGTCAGGTTGCTGTGAAGGTTTCACACAGAGATTTTGGAAGGGGAGGGGGTAGGGGTAACTATAAAATAGCGCACAAGTTGCCTACCTATAGAGTGTGAAAGTGACCACCGTCATTTGAATGTGGCCGATAAGGGGTAACAAGCCTCCATGACAGCTTTTAAGTAAGTGGTAGCAGACCCAGCAATCACTTTGTAGACAAGCATTAGTCACTTGAATTTGATGCAGATGGCTAAGTGTGACCCCTGTGAAGTTGGCACCCCATATAATGAAAACATTGATACAATTATTCTGATTTGTTTGTGCATGTTTTTGCACAAACGGTCTAAAAGAAATTAAACATTAACTTGTTTTGTGACCTGGGTTCACTAAGCACCCACTGTTTGTGCAGTCAAAATAAACATTTGTGCATCATTGTTTCTTATGTTATTTACACTGTAGCACTTTTTAGTTGAGGATTGACATCACTCAGCACCCCATTAACACCCAAATGACTCCAAAATGGTTAGAATTGTTTGTGTATCTTTTGTGCACATTGTGCATTTTTTTAAACATTGTTTGCTTGGCGAGTGATGTCACTAAGCACCCCCTTAAAATAAAGTTTTACCTTTCTCCAGTTCATCCAGCCGTTCTGAGTCTGGCGATACCACGTTTAGCTCCAGCCTAGCACAGATCATTGAATTGGATTAGACCATTACCATCTCGCCTGCTAGCATCACGTTTAAAAGTGACTAAGATTTCCAGTAATAAAGTTTGAAAGTGTAATAAGACCAACGGAAAATGAAACGTGCCGATTTTCTAGGCTGATTTGACATGGAACAATACTCTCATAATAATCAAGGAAGACCATGGGCGCAGCAGCACAATGATATCATGCAGCACCTGAAAATAGTCCCTGTAGGCTAACTTCCAGCAACTAGGTTGAGCTGCAGCGAGATGCTAATGGTCTAATGTGATTCAATGAAGGCCATAGTATAAAACTTTTTTCTAAACAACAAAAACAGAAAGGTTGCTGACAGCAAATATGGAGGAGTCATTTCCGATGGAAGAACAAAATGCTGAATGAAGCCCAAAGCTTTACTGATGTTAAAGCACACCCACATGACGGTAAAATAAAACTAAACAAAAGGTAAATTTAGCAAAGGTGGCCAAATTAATACAGTATAGGCTATTGCTAGGCGTGAAAGTAGGCCAACTAGGCTACTTTTGGCTGACTAGTGCCGAACTTGAATTCTTTGAATGTTGCACCCTGTTAGAGACCAACTCAAAAGTGAAGTTACTTTCCAAAATGACTAACGAGTAAAGTAATTTCAGTGACTTGTAACTTGTTACTTATTTTGAGTTACGACCCCAACACTGTATACGGCTCTGCATTCCACAAGCCTAGAGCATCCTCTCGCGGCTGTAGATGGTAATGTTTACTCCTTGGTTCATGTCAGACAGTTTGAATTAACATTTGAAATCATGTTAAATTATATATATATTTTGATATATAAGTCACCAGCCAAACTATGAAAAAAAAGTGTGACTTATAGTCCGGAAAATGCGGTAGCATTCGAACTGCACAGGAGTTCTAATAAATCGTAACCTAGACCTCCGTTTTCTAGCGGACCCTGGTCTGCACCTGGGTTCAGTAGACTGCATTCACATTAGCAAAAATCAAACAAACTCTGGTCTGGACCAAACGGTCTAGTGTGAATGCGCCCTTAGTTACTTCTGCACAATATTTCCACAGATGTCCGCAGTGGTAAGTCTTCCAGCAAACTTTTACCGCTGCCTTTTTTGCTTCTTTTCCCGTATGGAGTTTGATTAGGCACCTGTGATTTCTATGTCTATCTTTTATCTTCCCTAAAACCCAAACATTTTCTAAACCGGTAGTTTGACTTCACAATAGGCTACGTTGTTAGGCTATGTTCACACGTGGTCGGCTACTTTCATAAGCGGACATTTCACCCTCTCCGTTTTAAAAAAAACAGTTTTCAGAAAAACGTTTGTTTACACTAACCCATGTATATATGCCGTCAAGAGCATGCCAAACATCTAGGTGGCAGTGTAACGAGAAGCTAGAAGAATGAGAAGTCTTCGACAATCATCAACGCATTAACCATTTTTAATTATTAGTATACAGGATTATATCTTAATTGGCTGCCTACAGACACCCTTTTTTACATACTGTAGTGTACTCACAGAATAGGCAGCTAGCGGATGGTGAGGAGGTGATTGCTGAATGTGACAAAAATGTTATGGGTTTGTAATCGCGTATGATTGCTGACTGCACCTTTAAGAGAGGTGTGGTTCCTTCATCCATGTGAGGCACCTGGAAAAACTTTAGATTACCTTTTATGATGCTTGAAAAGCAATCCATGATTACAACAAGACACTGTTGTGAAGAATTTACATCCACATGTACGGTTTGCTTTCAGGTGTGTCTTCAGATTTTTCAGATATTGCCCAAAGAAGTGTCATCTATGGTGTTTGGGACAGAACAATCTAATCCAGTTTTGACAAGCATTTTGGGGTTTCTCATGGACATCATTCTTGGATGGGTAGGTCCTTTGCCTGTCAACTATGTATTAACACATGATTATCAATTTCACACAAATGCCCTCTCTTTATGAACAGAGTATCAACAAAGATACGCGACTTTTGGCAGGCACTGCAGTGGCCATGCTTATTAACACTGCTCCAGAGGAAAAAGTTGGAAGGATGGCTGCATGGTCTCTCCTTCAATTCACCAGACCAGGTGACCCATATCTTAGTAATTTTCACAATTGTATTAGTAGAATAATGCTATGTTTATGTTTATAGTTCTTAGCAGACACTTTTGTCCAAAGTAATGTACAATGATATCAATAAACATTACATAACATTAAAATGATAAAAAATGTACAAATACAACAACAGTGGGGGTTCCACTACTGTATACAGGTATGGTGAATCTATAAAAAAATATGTAATACCTAAAATACTAGGAAATACTGAATTACTAAAAAAAAAAAAATGCACGGTTGAAGTGCATTAACACATTGAGGGCCAGATGTACTAACGCTTTTGCGCCCACTTCAGGCGTATTTGTTTCGCAATGTGCGTGTAAAATCATTAGGAGGGATGTACAAACAGGCCGCAATGATGTAAAAACGCGAACTGCTTGTCGCGGGACCTGAAAGTGGCAGATTGCGTTTGTCATGCCATGCATATGCATTCATGGGAGGATCCAGGGGAAAGTGGGAGTTTAGCGTAAAAAGATGGGAGGGGAAGAGTAAAGAGCCTAATTATGTATTCGCGGTATGTACAAAACTGCTCCTGAAAGCGCCGCCTATTCTGCGCGCCTAAATACTTCCGCCTTGTAAAAGCAGGTGTTAATCCAAATTGCAGTTCAATGCGTCAATAAGAGAACCTTTCAAAGACAACAAAATCGCTATTTAGAGCACCAGTTTTTGTGGTGAAAGTATTTGTACTACCAAAAGCAACCTCAACTTTCGTTGGCCTTTCGAATGTCTTACTTTCACTTTCACGTCATTCACTTAAACTTTCCTACTTGCTAGATTTGACCAATCTTCCATAGCCTACGTGCACAAGTAGTATGAGTAGAACTACTTGCCAAAAAAAAAGTGCCCAAAACGCAATATTGTGTTTTTTGTTCCCATGCGTTGAGTGCCAAAATCGCAATATTTGGGGGCCAAGCTGCGAAGCTGCGAGGACCTCATTGTGTTTCTACGTTTTCCTATTATTATTATTATTATTATATGCAATGGGAGTCTATGGCAGCCCATAGAACCGTATGGTAAAAAGTTGGGAAATTTGGCACACTGATTGGGGACGGTCCCATGATTAATGTCCCCAAGTTTAATCTCTGCAACTCGAACCCTCTAGCGCCACCAACAGGCCAAAGTTGGACGTGCGTTCATGCACGTAACTTGACCTGTTGGTCCGATTTTCAAAAGTCAGGTATTGTTGGAATCCTTGGACCAAGCCAAGTTCAACGCACCCTATGACGTCATTTTCCGCCATGATGGATTTTCCACCATTTTGGATTTCATCAAAAACACTTAAAATGTATCAGGGGTCACATACTTTCTCTGATTCCCACCAAATTTGACACAGATCATCTTCAGACCAAGCCTCACAAAAGTTATCACTTTTTGTCTTCGGAAGTATTACCGTTCGCCCGTAAAAGCCAATCAAAATCAAAATGTGGTGAAGCCGCCAAACAGGAAGTGAGCTCATATCTCAGCAACCCTTGCATGTATCAAAACCAAACTTGGTACATTGACTCATGACCCCATCAGGAGGACCCTCAATAAATTCGGTGACCTTTGACCTCTAGGGGGAGCTGTAATTCACAAACATGCCTTTTGGCCTGTAGCTGCTGCTGTGCTTAGAATTAAATTGTACTAGTGGTGTCTGGTAATACTGTGAAAGGTCCTTAGGTCAACTGAGGGCAACTTGTCACATCAATATAATTTATTCGGCCGCCATATTTGATTTGATCAAAACACCAACAATTTCGCGACAGGTCACAAATTTCATCTGATCTTCACCAAAATTGGCACAGACCATCTTCAGACCATGCCTTGTCACTTCATTTATTTCTGTAACAATTGATAGAAGCGTTAAGCCCGTCACATCCAATCGGAATTTGTATGGCCGCCAAACAGGAAGTGAGCTCATATCTCAGCAATCGTTGCATGCATCAAAACCAAACTTGGTACATGGACTCATGACCCCATCAGGTGAATGCCGAATAAATTTTGTGACCTTTGACCTCTAGGGTCACTGCAATTAGCAAAAATGCCTTGTATTTTGCATTTTGCCTTGTAACTTTTGACGTGCTAGACGTGAAACTTGCTTTGACAGCTTATGGCCATACGTCTGATTGCAGCATTGAGCTAACAGCATTTCGTTGCCATGGTTACTCTGGCCATCTGCTTGGCCCCCTCATTGCTGCTTGCAGCTATATTTTGTTTTTAGCTTTTTTTCGGGAAAAAAAGCTAAGTTTCGTGCGATTTCGGGAACTCTATCATGAACAGAACTGAAATAGATGACGATTTATCTGGACATTTTATCATAACTCGGCTGGTTGCCGTTTTGGGTCGAATCAGTGACACATGCACGTCAAGTCAAAACCAGGCCATTTATTTTCGTGGGTTTATCACTAAGTGGCAGTCTTGCCAGGTCTCGTTAGGGCACCACACGCCAGGTCAAAAACATTAGAAAGAGTAGGCCTAACTGATCACCGTGCTGAGGAGGGAGTTCCATCTCCACCACGGGCGGAGTGGGTGATAGGCCGAGTCGCGTTTGCAAGAGGGCACGTCCTTGCCAGAGTGCCGAATATGTCGGTGATAGCGACACAGACGTTACCGACCAAGAGGAGGAGGAATTATGGAGCCCGACTAGTATAGAAATCTAGTCGCACCCTAGTGGCAGCAAATGTAATTTGCCAGGGTAGTCTAGCAACTCTCCATTGGCTTGCGAGCTGGAAAAATTAAACTTCAATAAGGCCAATCACATCACACAATGTGATTAGAGTCGGTAGGTGGACTTAACATAATGATTGATGGCAGAGTGGCAACGGTTCGGCGTGAATTCCCTGCTACTTGAAAACAAAGAAGATGGATGTTGCTGTTGGCGAACAGCATGACACGAGTTAAATGAACTGTGTGGCAGCATTTTGGGTACCTGGTGGAAACTATTAACGGTGACAGACAAGACGCAAACAATTTGCAAACACTGTAAGAATATACACACCTACAGAACCCTTTACAGCTCTATACTAATAACTGATGCGGCTGTGAAAAAAACTCTGAAAGGCCAGACAACTCTGACAAATGCCTTTGCACCACAACTGCTGCAGTCAAGTGCTAGAGCCACAGCAATAACAGCAGACATTGGCGTTTTCATTGCAGCTGATATAAGGCCATTTTGCTTGCATGGTCTACAGACACTTCTTCTTGCCGCTGTCAGACTGTACAATAAGCACCACCACAGTAGACCACAAAACACAAGAACTGTTTTACTGTCTGCACATTAACACTTTGAATGCTGCATTGTTTTTGGAAGCTTTAGCTCAGTGTGCCAGCAATCTAGATCATTGTTGACTATTTTTGTAGAGCCACAGCGTATTCTGTTATAGCTATGGACACATACTATGGCTCGTTTGAAAGGTGAGACTTTCAGCTCTCAGTGGGTACAAACTGTTTATTTCAATTCAGTTCCTGAGAAATCCCAAGCTAAACAGTGGCTAGTTTTCATCAAAATCCCTGTTTTTTTTAGAAGACAGCGTTTTTTATGAAATATGCGCTGTTTGAGCCTGTCACTCTTATGACACTTACATTTCGGTCAAAGGACTTGTGTAAGATAAATATAGTTTTTCTGTTCACAAAATCACCTTTCTACTGCTGTCGGGCTCTAGCCTGACGAGCCAGACCCACATCAAGATGTAGGGTCTGGTGACTCACCATTCGCAGTGCTCAGTCCGAGGGGCGGGATAATTGGTTGTCTTTTAACGTTGTCAAATTAACTCTGCACGCAATAGGGTAGCGCTACAACTCATGAGTTCCATGTGTTTTCACACCAGCGGAGCTAGTTGGTTAGTTCAAACTTTTGCTTAACAAACTCAAACTTTTTAACTTAAAAAAAGCTTAAAGCTTCAGTTGACAAGATTTTTTTGATCATATTCACTGAAACCGACACTATGCACCGACAGAACAACATAAATCAGCCGGTTTTAGAAAAAACCCCGCACTTCTACCTCCACCTAGAGCCTGTTAGCCTAGAAATCTAGACGCGCCCCTAGTGGCAGCAAATTACATTTGCTGCCAGGGCTAGTCTAGCAACTCTCCGTTGGCTTGTGAGCTCCAGAAATCGAAACTTAATCAGGCCATTGAAATCGTGTATAGAGTCGTTTGGTGGGCTTAACATAATGATTGATGGCAGAGTTGCAACGGTTTGGCTTGAATTCCCTGCTACTTGAAAACAAATAAGATGGATGTTGCTGCTGGCAAACAGTGTGACACGAGTTAAGCTTTTATTATGTTGGCAAACGTTTGAACTAGCAACTCGAAAGATAACTGATTATCCCGCCCCTCGGACTGAGCACTGCGAACGGTGAGTGCCCAGACCCTACATTTTAATGTGGGTCTGGCTCGCCAGGCTAAGAGCTTGTTATTTGTTTTGCAAAAATCCACAGCTCCAGGTTCTTCTGGTCCAATCAAAGCAGGGCTGTGTGAGATCTGACTGTCAATTACAGTCTGGTGTGCACTGACGAGCACAAACTCGATGAGAGGATGCTCGGTGATAGTGGGGTGGGGGGCACAAGAGTTGTAAACAGGCTTGGAACTTCACCATTTTAGGGGCAATGCCACTTGGCCTTCAGTTGGGCATATTTGGTGGGGGGCACAAAGGCCACATGTCAGGGCACCAAGGCCAAAGTTAACTATACAGTAGTAGGCTGTAAAAATGATCAAAAGTTTTTCATTTTAGCCTAGTATTTAGCCTATTCACAGCAGTAGACCTGCCTCACTGTATGTCACATTACAATAACATGAAACATGACATATTACATAGAACTGTAAATCATCTGATTATCTAATATGTACAGATAACTAGGCTATATTTAACATTTATTTTATATTTGGCCTGAACATTTTGTGATCATTAAGGCTACTTTCACAAACTAAGTCAGCTGTACATCCTCTGATTTTAATATTTACCGATATCTAGGCGATATTTGTAACATTTATTTTGTATTTGGCCTGTTATGAAATCATGTAGAACAATTTAAACTCATTGTGAAACTTAAAGCCCACATTTGGAGACATGCATGTCGATATTTGCAGCAAATTCAAAACCGGATTACTCTGGAATGGCTAACTGTATAGGGGACTGCTTTACAACTTTGTGTTCGGTAAGGTCTGCTGTTTATTCAGATATATGGTTTGTCATGTGTTGAACCAAGGGTTCGTGAAGTATTCCACCGAGATGAATGGGTAGGGAGATGGGCGCAGAATCTTATGTAGAATTTATGATTAAATTTAATCATATTATTTACTTTTCTCGAACCGTTCACCACAGCAATTAGCGGCTAACATCGTTTAAAAGCTGGGAAAAAGGTCTTTCATGTGATGTGATACTTGTGATGTCTGTGTTATGAGTATGCTACTTTTCCAGTAGTTCAACTGAGAAGAATGCAGAATATTGAAAGAAGGGGGGCACCAAGGCCACAGTGGCCTGTAAACCTCTGATTTTTAAGGGGGCATCACGGCCAACGCAAGGGGCAACGACGCGTTGTGGCCGCCGTGAAATTCTTACCCTGGTTGTAATTTCTTTAGAATTCTACTTCTGTCATGTTTAAAGGTTTGTCTTCATCTCTGCTTGTATCTGCACTAGTTGGCTCTCCACAGTAGCATATTAGCAGCTTTTCTCTTTCTCCTCTCCTACATCTTTTCATTAGTTATTTTTTCTTGACTCTGCTTCAGCTGCCACATCAACACTGGTTGAAACCGGTGGTTGATCGCGGGATAGCTAATAATTAAGTTAATGACGCTGGTCAGAGTGTTTAGTTTCCCAACATGTTTTCTAGGTTTGCAACTTTAAATGTAACGGATGTTTTCTCCTCTGGGTCTTGAAAAATACATTTCATAATTCATTGGGACTGAAGGAGCAAACAATCAGGGCTAATTATCTAATAGTAATCTTCACGTTTGGCTAATGTTATCCACTTCCACGAGTAGAAGTAATTGACATGCTGTAACGTTATAGTGTTCTGTTCCGCAACAATGTAAGTTTCCAAAATTCCATATTGAAGTCAATGAACCCAGATATTCTTTAGAACGTTTAATTTCCAACATTCCTGTCACACCGATGTGACGGTACCGCATCTGCTGATTGATGGCATCAGAGATTGACTTTGTATTGTTTGAATGCCTATTATGATTAGTTTCTTTGTCTCTTAGAACCCTGGAAGCTGACTCTGGGAGAACTTCAGGTACAATGTCATTGCAGAACCAAGGATAGATTGGAGAGACTGGCTTTGAGCCGAGGTTTACTGACTGCCTGCAGAAAGGACATTCTTGCCTATGACCTTGATCATAACAGGGTAGGTTTATCAGGGTATTAAGTGGTGGGGCAGGATGGTATTGGTGGAGTAGGAGGTCATTAATGTATTTTTTTACTTGATCACCTGATTAGAACATGTCAGTGGATAGATAATTAGTCCGATTACCCCATTGCCCAGTTTGTAAAGCATGGTTGTAAATATCAGATTTTTAAATTTATGACACAAGATTTACATTATTTGTGTCATTGTGACTTTATTTTCACCAGCTTGTGTGCTGGGTCAGAAGTCTACACTACACACCTCCTCTTGCCATGGTTGTTTTTATGAGGTTTTCTTTGTGTGTGTGTATGCAAGTACATGTGTTTGTGTCCTAGACTTGCCTTCTCCTGGATATGTTCCCTGTTGTTTCTGCTCTCTGTGAAGAGTCATTAGAAGATCATTACTATGCATTCCAAGGTATTTTTGTGTTAAAGTTCGTTCATTGTATTATCATTATTTGTACATTATTTTTATTGACCCATACGATGTGCTTAATGTTTTGTTGATTTTAGTGTTTACCCTTTGGCTAAAATGCCTAAAAGAGTGTCAGCCATCTATATTGGAGATGAGCAGTGTGCCACTGCTGGGACAAGACTCAAGTCTTCAGCACCAAGTCATTGAAATCATATGGAAAAATGCAGAGTCTCCAGTGAGTATGATTTTTTTTAATCCAGGGATTCCAGGAATTGATCCTCTGCTTTTTCAATTCAATTAAATTCAAAATGTTTCACTTGTCCCAGAGCATCAATTTGTGAGATCTTGTAGAGAGATATAATAAAAAATACACAAAATATGAAATGTATGTAAATTGATAAATCAAATGTTGTGAAGTGTGTGCAGTAAATAAATAAACATCCAACATGATTTTGATAAAAGTCCAATGAGGTGTGAAATAACATGTACAGCTAGTTCAATGAGCCTAATTAAGGCTCAAAGTTGGGTGGCATAAATAGACCAGGAGTGAGGCTAGTACCAAACAATGAATGGCTGTGATGTCAAGTTAGGTAGATGGGGAGGAGGAGAATCTGAATATGTGAGGAAGAAAGGAGGGACAGATAACTGGAATATGTGGAGGGTCAGAAGTGATTGAGAGTTGAGAAGCCAAAAGTTGCCAACTTGTATACCCATATAGCCTACCCCAGAGCCATAGAAAGAGAGAGTTGTGACACTCTTTGATGTCGCCGCCATGCGATCAAAAGTTCCACAAAAACTGCTGAATGGCTGAATCACAGGAGGGTGGGATGTATTTCTGGATGCTGGAGGCAGGGTGTCCGCGGGGTTTTAAAAAGTAATAAAAAGTGATAAATCAAAATTGTCAAATTTATGGCCATTAAAAGTGTTAAATGTGGTCTTAGAGGTAGTATTTTTTCCAAATTAGGTATTATTTTTTCAGACTATCAGGTGTCCTATTCTGATTGAAATTCTATCTGCTTAAGTTCGCGTTAGTTCGTTTAAATGTGGGCTTTAGCAAATCTGGGCTCATAATCAAAGATCTTTCGTCTCTGTCTCAACTTATGTTTGATGCTGACGTCATATTTAGTGGTCGTTCGGCATCATCTCAGAACACTGCGCGCTCAACAGAAGTGGCTGGCTTACGTTTTATTTTAGACTTGCTTCAAGGCATATCTTCAACGACTGGACAACCATTGTCGTCTTCATGGGAAAATGCAAGTGTTCTGATAGCTGGGTGAACGACCCAGTGTTTAAGGACTGGCTCAGGCCTGTAGTAGGGAATAACAGGCAGGCTTATTGTTGTGGTGTGTCAATCAATGTCAACTGGATGGGAGCTAACGCACTTCGGTCGCATATGCAATCCACTAAACATAAAAATGGAATGCGTGCTCGGAGAAAGCAGTTAATTCTACCACTCTCAGCAGTCTGTGCAGCGGCACCTCCACCACCAGGGGCGCAGGAGATATTTTGAAAGTGAGGGGGACCAAATTGTGAACACAAACCCATAGTGAGATCAGATTTCCAGATATCGGATCGCTACCTCTGGTCCACTTTCGACTATAAACTTGCCAGAATATTCAGATAATACCATTGATTGTTTTCAAAATATTTTTTGAAAAAATAGTCAAAACTGTGAGATGAGCACAACGCCAGATCTGCCCTCAGACCAGCTTCTTGCTATGTGCAATTCTACTTTTATTTATTTATTTTAGATTTATTTCACACTATTTGGGCCAATGGTAGAAAACTCTAAAAGCAACATGGGATGTTAATATTTTATTAAGCCATGAATGAATCATCATGCCTATCCAAACATAGACTACATGATCAAATAGCCTAGTTAGGCCTATACTTAAATTGTCTGGTATAAACCAAATCAACTCTCCACTATGTGTTTGCAGTTAATATTTATGCAACGTTAGAACATGTTGGCTTAACAAGATACCAGTCCAGAACACACAGAATTGCAAAATTGCAACAGAAAGTTGACTTTATAATCAATTTGTTCCAACAGCATTTAAACAAAGCATTTATAAAATTAAAAAATAAATACTGTTACTGTAGTAACTGTACCACATTATCCCAAGCTTCAAAGAGCTCCCCACGTCTGTGACAGGCAGACGTGATGCCACTAAATTCTCACCTTGTTTATACACACTGAACGCGTAAGAACGCTAGGTCCATCACTCTGGGGTGTAGCCTGCTCTGGATGTATGCACCAAGGTAACTGACATATCCAATTTGTGTCTTGAAATTATGTTTGAAATAAATGTCTTAGAACAAAAACGTTGGGTATAGACTTGTATTTTATAGGCTAGTTAGGGTAGTAAAACGAGTTGATCAGTAGGCTAGTTGAGTTTGTTATCAATAAACATAACAGCTAATGTCATGTTGAGCAGGAGACTAGGCTACCATAAATCCTCAAATTATGCCCGGGATTGATTCTATTTATAGTCGGACAAATAATGGCAGGTTCCCATATAGGCCTACAAGACGGGGTAACAATTTCCTATATACCAACAATTGCCATCAGTCCACCAGCACTAGAAGACATTGTTTTGATTTAAGTCAATGAAATAACACCTCTTCTAAATATTTTATTATATTGTTGGTTGGATTAATAGCCTACGGTTGGCAAAGAAAAATCGTTTTCCTACCATGGGTCTCCAACACACATTCTCAAGCTCACTCTCTTGCCGCCCCTTTCGAGGTAATTGCCGGCTGAAGCCTAGGGTAGCCTACTACATTTAAACACAATTGTTTCGCGACTCAAGGCATTCCAGCCTACGTACCAAATCATGCATAATTAAACAATAACTCAATTTAGGTTACTTGGCTACGTAAATATTTTCCTATTAGGCTACAGCACAACCCCATACAATGAATGGCTGCCTTGTCTCGCAATAAACAGCGGCGCTTGTTTCACTTCAATGTCACAATCCCGACATTTTTTCAACTGCATGAAACATAACCGTGAACCATCAAATATCTCCCAGATTTCAGTGCCCATCAGTCTAAACATTTAGCAATATAATCAAACAGTCCAGAAGTAAATTAAATCCAAAACCAAACCGAAAATGTTTTTGATAACCTACCGGTATGCCGCTCCAAACGAAACGCATGTCTAAATGCAGGTTAGAAATTAAAAAAGCCTGCCTCTAATAGCCTACCAGCTTGCCTTAAATAAAGATGCTGTGCTTTGCAAAAGACCCCAGCCATAATTTGAGGATTTACACTAAGCAAGTAGCCTGGAATATTTTATGGTGGTTGTTAGTAGACAAATTGGCTTCGGATATCGAACAGAGTGAATATGAGATTGTGCAGTCTTAAACTGTAGATGGCTGTGGTTAGTGATGTGATGCTGTTAATGGGGAGTTTTACATAGTTAGCGCAAACCCTATAGGTTATTATTTATTTAGCGTACCTATAAGGCTTTTTTTCCTTATCAAAAGTGAGGGGGACGACGGCTGTCTCTTCAGAACTGCGTGGGACATATCCCCCACGTCCCCCGTGCCTCCTGCGCCCTTGTCCACCATGCTACGGCTCCAGCAACGTCTGACCTCCGGGTGGCCATGGGCACCACACCAATACTCCGCGCGGAGGCTCTGTGGTGTCTGAACACTGCGGTTAACTCATTGAATGCCAAGCTGTTTTCGGAAGCTTTGTCCTAGAGTGCCAGCAATCTAGACCATTGTTGATGATTTTTGTACAGCCACAGCATATTCTGTGTTATAGCTATGAACACATACAATGGCTCGTTTAAAAGGTGAGACTTTAAGCGCTCAGTGGGTGCAAACCGTGTATTTCTACACACCTTTGTTCCTGAGAAATCTCAAGCTAAACAGTGGCTAGTTTTCATCAAAATCGCTGTTTTTTTTCTAGAAATGGAGATAAAACGTCTTTCATGAAATATGAAGTGTTGCCTGTAAACTTTCCGGGAAGTGATCAGCGAAACCTGGCGAGACTGCCACCATAGACCCACGAAAATGGCCTGGTTTTGAGCTGACGTGCAAGCGTCACTGATTCGACCCAAAGCGGCAACCGAGTTATGATAAAATGTCCAGATAAAATGTCCAGATTGTGCGTTTTCATAAGTTTTCGATCGTCATATATTTCATTTCCATTCACCACAAAGTTGCCAAAATCACATATAAGGTGTGTTAGAGTGTCTAGTTTCGTAATTAAAAAAAAAGAGCTAAAAACGTAATATTACGTTTTTTGGCACTCAACGCATGGGAAGGAAAAACGTAATATTACGTTTTTGGCACTCAATGAGTTAAACACCACTCATTGAACTCCAATGAAGGAATTTCGGAGCTGTTTAAAGAAATGTTTCCCGACTCTGAGTCATTCACGTGTGGTAAAAACAAAACCGGGTACATCACGTGCAAACAATAGTTCACCAGTTCATGTAGTGGGTGCCAGTTTGTGAATCAGCAGTTCATCAGATGCCAGTTTGTAATGCATCAACTTGCAGTGAATGCCAGCCGGTGTGCTGGAACTATCCATTCTCTCCATTGCACATTTTATGTAGTTTGTTTTATTCTTATTTACTTAGTGAAATAAATATGTGCAATATGTCAACATCAGTGAGTCTCTAAATCTATTCTTTTTTGTATGTTATACATGTCAAAATCTGTGTAAATAATAGAAAGGTCGCTGATTAACACTTGCAATTCAGTGTCGTGATGGTTTTAAAAAAAAATCTGAAGGTAATAAAAAAGGTATTAAAAAGTAGTAAATTTAACTTAAGGATTGCTGTATATACCCTGTGGAGGGCGTAATCAATTAACTCATTGACTACTGACCAAGTGATTGGCCGTTTTAAGTTCCAAAACTGGCAAAGAAAAGCGCTGCCATTTTTTTCCACAGACTCTTATGGGAGTGTCGCCACTCTGTTTTCTCTACCACTCTGGCCTACCCTAGGTCCTTGAATACTCATAGCCTATCAAAGTCATATTTCCGTGCTTCTACAGCATTGTTTCATGTGTGACATCCTCAACCTGCAGTATTATGTAAGCTATAACGACATCAAATTAGATCACGTAGCAATTAGATCATGTAGCAAGCAAGATCCGTAGAAGTCCAGTATTTTCGGTCAGGTTATTGAGTTGTTCTGTCATGTGGAATACTAATGATTTCTAAGAAAGGAAATAACAAATAATCATACAGTATAGGTTAGTGCAGCTGTAGCCACTTTGCCCGTTCCTGTTTGGTGCTGGAGAGAGCTCACTATTGTTTGTAACCACTTTGCCTGTTCCTGTTTGGTGCTGGAGAGAGCTCACTATTGTTTGTAACCACTTTGCCCGTTCCTGTTTGGTAGAGAGAGAGAGCTCACTATTGGTTTTTATAAATTGCCCACGGCACTATTTACATGAGACAAAACTAAAAGACTTGGTTGGATATGTCACGTTGGATATGTCGTTTTGCATTTTGCAGGCTTTGGTTTTTCTAGATCTGATGCCGCAAAACCGAACCAATTTTCAAACAATTTATGACACTGTGCCTCTCCTGGGAACAACCTCTTCCCTGTTTGCTGCCATGTAGTTTGTGTGTGGGAACTGGGAAGCGGTGAGCCAACTCTGAACTATCGGAGTCCAAGGGGAAGGCGTTAAAGAGGGGTGGAAGTTAAAGAGAAAACTGATTTTCATTCAAATTAATCAACCTGAACATTAAATTTGAATTGATTGATAAAATCGATTTATCGCCCAGCCCTAGTATCCACTGCTCAGATAGGGAGGAGAGAGTTCTCAGAGGAAGACAAATAATTTTGGACCAGAGTTTTACTGCATTTTGTAAGCAACTGCACTTAACTTCAGACATTAATGGTTAACTTGAAATGTTTTTCTTATGTATTTCCAGATTGAGGGGATCACAGACTCTGCTCGCAATGCTCTGTGTCTATTTCTGGAAATTTATGAATTGGATTGTCAGCATCATGGTGATGTAGAGAGGGTGCTCTACTTGGAAATGCTGCATCGTACTATTGAGTTGCCTTGGGAGACCAAAGCCAAGTACTTGTTCCTCTGTGTTCTCCTGCCATACTTTGGCTCTGAAGTGGTATGAACAGATCTATCTAAATGGAATGCATAGAAATGTCCTTATCATTTAAATAAATTGCTCAGTAACATACTGCATTCTATACATGGTTAGTTTCTTCAGCAATAAGCCCTGTAAAGTCAGATTACAGTGATTATAGCACAACTAAGGGGCATTGTTAATTAGATTAGTTTTCATGGATCCCAAACCTTTGTCTAGTGGTTGTAAACATGACTAATCCAGCTAACAGTGTATGTGACAACTCCATAGTCAAGATTACCTTTTTTTTTATTTCAACAGGTTTTAAAAAGTTATAATGAGTTTCCTGCTCATCTCTTGAAATGCCTCTCCACCAATCAGCTTTCTTCATGTGCATCTGAGTTCTATAAATTACTCATTCAAGAGTTACGGAAAGAGTTATGCAAAAAGCAGACGTCACCACCTTCAGAATTTGAACTAGCCTCTACATGGAGTAAATATTGGCAAGCAACTCTCCTGGAGGCATTGACCTCAGATGTGAAACTCTTGCAGACCAATGCAGTCAGCCACCTTCTACCCTGGACTCTGCGTACATTTCCATCTGCTCCAATGATGCTGTTGGATTTTCTGGACCCCACTTCACAGGGGCATCTTAAAGCATGGACCTGTATAATGAGCACACACAGAGCCACCTGCGGAGAGTCTTCTTGGATATCTGAGGAAAGCCATGCATTTAGGACTTTGCAAAATGCCCTGACTTGTCATGATGATGATGTTCGTTTGGCTGCTTTCAATGTGCTGTGCTGCAGTTCAAAATCCAAGGAAATGCCAAATGCACTGGAGTTCTCAGCAATGAGGAAATATATCCCTCTCAATCTGAATAGTGAGGCACCCCCTTTTCGGCAGCAGTTTTACTCTGCTGTGAAGAAGTTTCTCTGCAGAGTTAGAGACACTTGTTTAGCTAAAGTGCTGAAAACCAAGAGCAAGATGGGCTTTTCTCTAGAGGATGAGAACACACTCTGTAAAGGGGTTGGTGAGTGAGTCAATGTGTTCATTTATAACATTTTTGTTTTCCTTTGAAGCTTGTATTGATCTATTGATTTGACTTGTCTAAACTCTAATCTTTTAGAGTTTGTGGATTGGGTAGCAGAACTTGCCTTCCACTACTTAAATCCTGGAAGCAAGTACCAGAGAAAGAAGACTGTTTTGTTACTGTTGTCTGCAGTGTTAGAGACTTGCTCTGACACCTGGAGCCCTGAAAAGAAAAAAGGGCAGCCACCAGGTTTGTAAAATGAATATATCACTGGATGTCTCTGGAAGAAAGTCACTATGATTTTAAGCAATAGGCCCCGAGAGGCCCTAGGCTCCTCTTCACATCGTGCCTAACAATGCCCCTTAGCTGTTTTAAAATCACTGCAACCTACAGACTCGAGACTTATTACTTTTCTAAAACGGTTACTACATATACCTGACAAGATTTCATAAAATAAAGGCACGGTAACAAGACATTTAATTATTTATTCATAGATAATAATTTTTCTCTAAGAAATATGTATTTCTTCTATCAGAAAGGTGGTCAAGCAAAGTCACGTTACAGCAACTCTAACTTTTGTATCAATTTGTGGTGGAGTAGTTATTAGTAATTTAGAATGAAATGTGGTCTACCTGAAGTGTTGTGCTGGGTTTTACAACGGCATTGAACATGATTCAGCCAATCATGATCAATGATCAAGGACCGGAGATATCCATTTTAGAATTTGTACTTAAAGCATCACTAAGGAAGATTTGCTCTTGGGGTCCCTCTACAGTTGAGAAGCACAATAATAAATGAACTAAGTGTGCATCATTGCAGCAAACTATAATCAACTCCGGTACAATATAGAGGGAATGCACTGACAGCAGTCTGTAGAAAGAGAACTCCAAATTCCTGTAAGTAGTCCATCTATTTGTACTGTACAGTCTATAGCATAGCAGCTTTTTTCCATTTATATTGGGGGGGGGGAGTGTTCCTTCCCGAACAGCAACTTCCTAAGGCTATTTCACAAGCGATAACACCGGATTATAACAATCAATGATTTTAGAAACGTTTAAAACTATTCTTATAAAATGTAAAATTGGTCTAGAAATTTAGATTATTCCCCTTTCTTCTTTGCTCCTGAACCAGTGATTGACTGGAATTATTTATGGTTTTATGAGAGCATTTAAGTAAATGGGATATGACCCATTGATCACTTTGTATGCAAAACATTAATGACTTGAATTTGATGCGGATAGCTAAGTGTAGATCAATGTGCAGGGGGTAACGTGCCTTTTTTGGTTGGCTGAAAATCATAAGTGCTGCCATGTTCTGAACAATCTGTACCGTTTCACTGCATAAGCCGAGAACCCCGTTAGATGGGTGTTACATTGGTCAAGGCGAGAGATAGTCATGGTCTATACCATGAGCTGGGTGGCGTATTGAGTTAGGAGTTAGATTATTTTATTGAATAGTACAAAACTGCACGACAGGGAGACAGAGGCCACATGGTCAGAGAAGATCAGTTGGTCATCACTTGAATTTCCCCTGGGGATCAATAAAGTATCTATCTATCTATCAGTCATGACACCAAACATGGGTTTCTCGCAACCATGGGTACTTTTGTGATTCTGTCTGGAGTACAGGATAGTCTAACCTGCGTTAAATCATCTCCAGCACATCCTAGAGACTTTCAGTGGGTTTAAGGTCAGAAAATGGAAATTATTCCTGAATCACTGTTTTATAATTTCGGTCCAGTGAACCCTGGCATTGTCGTCCTGGAATATGCCTGTCGGGGAAGAAAAAAAATGCATTGGTGGGATTACCTTGTCATTGAGATGGTCATTTGACTTTGTTTCATAGCTACATAACATTGCTGATCCTTACCAACGCAGGCAAACCCCTATCATAACACTGCCTTAAAAGGCTAGTACAGTGGGCACTATGCACAATAAATGCATTGCTTCACATACTTCCCTTCATGCCCAACACTCTGGAATAGGTTGTTTTGTATGGCCACAAATTTGTTAAGTTCCAGTCTTATGAGTTCACGTTGCATTGTGAGTGAAGCATTAACCCCTCATTATTTTCCAGCAAATATATCCAGTCTAATTACCTGGGCCCGGTCAAAGGGAAGATGGGACTTTTTTTCCAAGTCAAAACAACTGGCTCTCATCAGCTGTTTGGAGGACATGACAAATGAGTTAAGTTAATATCTGAGATTAATATCATGACAATGACTTGCATGCACACCATATTCCTGTATTAATTGGAGTTATGACAATATTTTGATTGCGTGTGAGTTTGGTAAACACCTTAACCCGATTGCCATAACCCGAATATGATCATAACTAACAGCCTGCAAAAGACCCCCGGCATATACCTGTACTAACCACAATATTAGTATGGAGGTATATTTGGGGCAAAACTCCTAAGCACTTGTGGCAATAGATTTTGTACTTGTAGCCAAAAGTCACAAATGTGTATCCTTCGGTACACGTGAACACATCACAAATTAAAAACATCCTATGCTCACATTTGTGCTACTATCACCGCAGGATATCTGATATCGGTTGTCCGTTGAGTGCCCACCCCTATGCAGATATAGATACAAGGATATTAATAAGCCAGATATAATAACCAGATGATTAGTGCGATTTTGGTCTTACTACCATAATGCCATCCTTATACCAGAAGACTTTGCAAACATTTGGAAAAGATTTGTGAAAGACTACGGTCTCAGACCCTTTCACATTGAAAGACAAGTCATCGAGTTTTAGAGTCACAGACTATGATTTTGGAACGACTAGGGATCTTGCAGGGTCACTATTTACAAGACTGCATTTAGATTCCTTTAAATTATTTCCCATCGTGCACTAGAGATCAACAGGAACTCAAACAATAGCCTACTCATATCAAAGCCATATGTCCTTTTTTCTGCAGCATTGTTTCATGTGTGGCATCCCTAACCGATATAGAGTTCTTCTGCCATGTGAAATAGCCGACTAATAATTTATGAGAAATGAAATAACAAATAATCATATATACCACAGCTATCACCTACTTTGCCCCTTCTTATTTGGTGTTGGTGAGAGGTCACTATGGTTTTTATATTGTTCACGTCACTATTTGCATGAGCCATGACTAAAAGACTTGTGATAATATCAAACATGTTTGATATTGACATAACGGCAAGACTAGAAAAAGACTGACTCGGACTGACTTAGAACCGCTAAGATTGGCACCTTACATTAAACAATTTAGTTGACAGGAGCGCGCCGTGACTAGTAAAACTCCCATGATTTCATTCCGACTTTGAACATTTAGTTGCCGACTGTGAAATCGTTCAAAAATTGTATGGTGTAACGTTGACATTAGTTGCCCTGAATAAAATGTTAAAAAATCCCAACTATTTGCAATTTTCACTTCCTCCCCCAATTTCCTTCCTCCCGAAATCAAGCATTTTTGGCCACACCAATCTCAAAAAAGGCCTGTGAAAACCTGGAAGGACTGGTTGGAAAGTTCTCCTTAACTGAATATTGATGTCGGTCTACCCCTGTTCAATTTGCAAGTAGTTTTGGTTGGTTGCTCTAAAACGTGACATGGGGCAAAGAAAGATTTGAATATGATGTTGAAGTGTTGAGACAACACAATATAAAGCTATAGCAAGAATATTTCATTTTCATTAATTTGTAGACATGGGATGAAAATTATTGCGAGAAATTATGTGCATAGTTTATTCAGATCTCATGACGCTGCTGCTGCTGCTACTACTACTACTACTGTACATCTCTAGTATATTCAAAATAAGATGAATAACATCGAAATGGAAATATTCCCGTAATTCAACACTTTCAGAATATGGACCCTAATCAGAATATGGTGTGCATGTAAATGTAGTCAATGTTTTGTAAACCTAAACTTTTTTGAATGTTAACATAAGTCAGTCATTGGTAGTACCATTAGTGGAGATCCATACCAATTGTGTATTTTGGGTAAAAGTATTTAGATTTCCTCTGGTGTTAGAACATACCATAAGGTTCATTTTCAGATATGGAGGTAAGCCAGAAATCACCTCTGAAGACTGGGGAAGTTTACCCCATATGGTGTTTCTAAGTTTACAATGCTACAATTGTACGTTGCTACATTATAGTACAGTAGCTATTACACATCATCACAGTTATACAACTATGAGAGGTCAACAACCTCTAATGAAGATATGACTAACATTGGTATTGGAATTGTAGAATGTTTATGTGCAGACAGATGCATTACACTGGGTATTTTCTATCCAATACATTATTCTTTGTGTAGCTGCAAAATAATAAAAATTAGGCCATTCTGAGGTCATTGACCTCTTTGAGGTGCTATCTAGTTTACTTCCACATCTGAAACCTTTTCAGGGCTAAGCTGCTTTACGACATCAAACTGTAAATAATGAAGCATTGATTTCTGCTGCCCTATCTTCACACTTTTGCTAAATAAGCCAAATATGACTGATAAATATCACTGTTAATGTCATGGAAACATTGTATAAAACATTGCACAATGATTCCAGTTGTTGTCAGATATTGTGATTGTAAATCTTGTTTCCAATTAACAGATATGTGAACTGTCTGCTGAGTTGCTTGTCTTGTATTTTCCAAAACATTTTCCGGATGATGTGGTGCCCTTGATATTCAGCCGTGCTGAGCATTTTCTCCACAGTCCTCGAACCCAAGAGTCTCAAATAGGTGCCCTCATGATGAAGGTCCTTCTACAGAAGTAAGGGCTTTGCATATTATACACAACCTGTACAGCATGGTGTTACTGTGGAAAGTCACATTTCATGTTAAAATATTTTTATCCATCGACTTGGAATGGAATAGTGTCAAGGGGCCCTATCATGACAGTCGAAAGCACATCGTCACTCATCAAAAGCTTATTCAAATTTAGTAGGATGTCCAGTCCACATTGGGAGTGTTTTTGTTATCAAACGTCGAGCGCATGGCGCAACAAGGTGTTCCCTGGTTTCTTAATCAATCATGGGTCTGTTTGGGGCGTAACATCATTTAAACCACCTGTCATTCCCTTTAACGGCGCAAAGCGCGATGTCAAGGAATGTATCGGTATTTTGACAGTCAACGGCGCATTTGAAGGAGGCTGCTTACGAGACCATATGGAATATGTCATTCCACTAAAATATATAGTCATTCCACTAAACCATGCTTTACTAAAACCTAGCATAGCCTTAACGCATTTGCACTCGTCTATTATTTGAACTCATTGGCAAAGTGAAACTAACTTCACCATGGTGTCAGTCAACGACAAGACAGTTATATGCAGTAAGTTACTTTCACTGTTGACTGGCAATGGGTTACCATCAAAAACATAGGCTGGAAAAAGCAACACTTACCCTAATATTGCTCAAATGACTGATTAAAACAACATTTATCCTGCAGAGGAGTTGCTTATATCTCGTGACAGTGCGTCTTCAGCTGTGCTCCATACGTGTCTCTCGCCTCTCCCCTAATCACTTTGAACCGTCATTACCAATTTGCAAATGATGGTGAATAACTACTCATCATGAGATGTACTTCGTAATATCTTTATTCTAATTATGTTTCCCATTGTAATCGTGCAATTTGTAATGTTTTGCATGGACGTGCGCTGGTGTGCATTCATGGATGATAGAAGGATGGTGCATTGTGCACCCGCCAATATGACTGTTGACAATGCGCCCTTAAAATAACATATAAACAACTCGCCATAGACTTCTGACCAAGTGTACAATAGCGATTTTTAGACAATGCGCTAGGCCACTCCCTAGGTTGTTAATTGCCACACCCTTGGGCGCATTGTTTAAAAAATAAACGTGCAAAATAAGGAATTAAACTTTGCGCCGGCTGGAAAACGAGTTTTACGGCATGCGCCAGGGTGCAAAATACAGCCCAAGGTTAAAAATAATAATTGCAACATTTTTGTACTTAAAGGATAGCTTTTAAGTCTAAGCCTAGAAACCTGATTTACATTTACATTTAGATTTCATTAGATAAGTGTTTTTGCAGTGTAGGACACTACTTTTGAATATAAAAATCTTAAGTACTGATTCCAGTACTCTTGGTAGTGAACCTGGGTCAAACAAGTTTTACAGCCAGACAGAATATGTTTTCATAAGCCAACATCTGCATACAACTTGTAGCATTCCCCACCATGCAGTGACTGAGGTTCTGTGGAGTTGGGAGGTGGCTCCAACAATAAATGTAATAGAATTAGCATCCATAGCCCACAAATCCCCCCAGCTGATCTTGGTATTTGACATTTGTACAGAATAGCAGGTAATATCTTCACTTTAAATTGCTTCAACCCCTTAGACTAATGTAAGAGTTGTTATAATTCTTTCTGTATGAGATTTGTCGTTCAGTCAGGTCTCTTTCCTCTGCTCTTGGTTTGGGTCTGCAGGTCTGTGGATCTGTCACAAGAATGGCTAAACAGTAGAGTTAATGGAGATGTAAACATCACCTCGCTCTGCCAGTACCTCCTTCAGTTGATGCAGCAGCACTACTTTACAGCCAAGACTGATATACTGATGGCTTCACAGACAGCACCCATACATGGTGAGAAAAATACACTGCACGACTGACATGTTTCACAGGAGACTTAATGTAGTGTTGCAGGCTTCAATGGAGATGCTTCTTATTAACATTTGATGATGTCATATGTTGCTAAACTGAATTGTGGTTCAGTTTCTTTGCATTACTTGTGGTTAGCCTGGGTGTTCCCATGCTGCCTTGCGTGCGATTTGATTCACACTGCTAAGGCAGCCTGGAGACCATGGAGCAAATTTTCGCCTGAGATAGGGAACCAATCACAGAACAGGGGGGAAAGCAAGACGATGATGAGCTATGCACAGACGCATTTGATAGACATCCGTGGCACCCAATAAACGGATCTGGGCATTTTTTTCAAGTACGAGAAAATGAACGTTTGGTTCCCAGACCACGTCTCATTGAGAAGTGGTGGCACTAGCCAGGCTAACTTGTGGTAGAAAGTTGAGAAAAGTGGCAGCACAGGTGCCAACCAATCAATTAGAGTTTATTTCCAATTTCCTGAGAGTTCTAAACTGGAAGAAATAAACTGAGATTGTGACACGCACATGTAATGCAATATGTTTGGCTTTAACAAAAAAAAATACAGAGATATAAACACTGCACAATTTGAAAACCCTGTTGTTGTAGCAAAGAAGATGTCTGGGGTGATTTGCAAGACATAATGTTAGCCCATTAGGAAACGTAGACTGCTTCCCAACTATATAATGTTAGCACATTAGGAAACGTAGACTGCTTCCCAACTATATAATGTTAGCACATTAGGAAACGTAGACTGCTTCCTAACTAAGCATTAAGGAATTCATTGGTTCTGTCAATCTCATATTACGTATTGTTATACAACTCTTACGAATGCTACAGGAAGTTCAATTAACTTGATTAACCTTCCCAAAGTCCTGAGGCCCCATATTGTTATTCTTGAAAAGGTTGTCTTGATGCATCTTTCAGACATGTTGAAGGACCATGGCATCATGGAGAAGTTTCAGTCAGGCTTTCATCCTATGCATAGCACTGAAACTGCCCTTATCAGATTCACTAATGACTCATTGATGGCAACTGTGCAACTCTGGCAACTCTGTTTAAGTGCTACTAGATCATTCTGGTCCTTTTTACACCACTGAGCATGCCATTTTAATCAGTAGACTAAAATAATGGGTTGGCTGTGTCATTCATTTTTTAATGTAATTTTTAATGTCAAGTTTTTTAGGACACACCTACTTGCCAAAACGAGGAAAGAAACTTCGACTTATTTTCCAATAATGACCTTAATGATCTTCTTATCCCTTACATTGGTCACCATAGGTAAAGTTTACTATGGATGTTATGACTTATTTAGATATGATGCAATGTTTGACAATATTTTGTCAAAACGATTATTTTTCAAAATGTTTCGGTAACACGTGACATGACACGGTCACACTCTAACACTAATCCTAACCCTAACTTGTCATGACAAAAAATGAATGACACTTGACTTAACCGTTATGTCATGAAATGTAGATACCTTCAAGTAAAGTGTAACCAATATTTCTTTAGGTGCAGTGAATGCTTTGCAGAGATGTTTGCTGGAGGTGCCGGGTGTCTTGTATAATGAAATGGATGAGGGCATGTTTGCAAAAACCCTCAGCTTGATGGAGAACATGACAGTTCTCTTACTTGGTGTACTTTATGGGGACCAGGACACAGAAAGTAAAGGTAGATATATTGTATAATGTCAGTCTTTTGTTTTCTTTAAATGAATGCAAAATATTTAATCGAATAATACCTCATTTCCATGTTTAAACATTAAATGTAATACGTTTTTTGTAATACGTTTTCTTTTATTAATCTCCGTAATTAACTAAAGAAGTTTCATGGTTGTATCTTAGTTTTAAAAGTAACAAAGGTTATATCTGTTAGTCTTAAACTTTTACCCTGTATTTACCTGAAGTGTCTCTAAATTGACTAATTTAGTCAAATTAGCTCTTGGAAAGTAAATAATACATCTTAAAATTATGTTAAAAACTGACATTCATCTTTTCTTTTGTAGAAGTCCCTCCATCCTTTTGTGAAATGGGAAATGCAATCAGCTCTGTAATTGGTCATCAGTTAGGTTCAGATGATCATGAAGAGGAGCATGTCCTGCTTCCAGAGGAGCACAGTCTGGTGCTCACTTGTTGCTGGGTCTCACTAAAGGTGAGTAAGTAGCATGCAGTTACCATTATTGTGCTTCAGGCCATTATGGGCAAAAGGTACACAGTTTTCTAGCTGTCTGTATGTGTGTGTATGGTTTGGTCTGTTATGGCACAGTGTTCGCACAATTTCTCCCAAGCAAGTTGAAGCTTCTTCCTCAGATTTGGCAGAGTTAACTACTAAAGCTAGATGAACTGAGTACATACACAAGGTCACATCCAGGCAAGATCCAGGTGATAACACATAAGCAATATGTATCATATTAATGTATGTACGTGATTGACACTTTTAATGTAGTGAGCTAAGCTACCCTATATTAAATTATGCTTTAATACAAAATCTTCCTCAAGAGCAAGTGTAAAAAGCTAAATTACATATATTTTGCATAAAGTTTATTACATCAGAAGCTACTTTATTTATTTGCATTTTTTTGTAAATTACAAAGTGAACCAGCTTGAAGACAAATGCTATTTCAATGACCTGGCTAGCATAACTCAAACAGACATAGAGTAACCTTTAGTTACCTTTATTTGCACAGGTAAAACATACTGTATGTTAAATAAAAAAAACAATTACCCTCAATTGTTACTCTCACAGTTCCAAAATCAAATAGGGGAACAAGGCTCCAGATAATAATAACTAAGGCAGGTACTGAGAGTGTGTGGATTGATATGGGTATGCTCAATTTAGATTTGGTAATTTGTTAAGTTTGCAGGATAAACTGCAGGTTAACTCGAAACTCAGCAACTAAATTCAAAATACATTAGCAAAGGAATTCAATGCTCTAAACTGTAGGCTAACAGCACAGGTAGGCAAGTAGACACAGCTAAAGGACAGGTAGACACACAGTGTGCATTTGCACACACAAATCTTGCCAGAGCCTTAAATCATTAAACTGTACGTGTCTACGCATTTGTATCTTCACTGTCACCTGTAAAAGCTTCACCTTCTCACAAGTTAAAATTAATACAACCAATTTTGACAGCTTATTTTATTGACATTACTCTAGCAGACCACCAACATCTTTTTTGACAGAAAAATATTATTGCTTCAGCTCTGCCATGGAAAATTATTTTGCCTTACAAATTTACACCGAATAGAGTATGTTTCCCTGCCAATGTAGTGAACAAGGACCCATGCCCGTCTCTTCTCAGTTTTCATTGGACAAACGTGTCATATTTGCCAGATTCATTGAATAGAGCTTAACTTGCATGGTCGGCCAGAAGAAAGCTCTGCTGTGAATGTAACCTGTGTTGTGTTGCATGCTAGCAATCGAGCTAAAAGCACAGGCTGCTAGCTCTCTCACTTGCACCACTCTTAAGGCTTTGGGAGAGTAGATTAGTGCCTGGCTGCAGAACACAAGATCCAAGGGCTGGAGCTGAATCTAAATCCAACTCCTCCCACTATATCCACGATTGCGCCCTACTGTACATTGACGTGATCCTGTAGGTGGCGGTAATGCATCGAAGGGTGCCTAATCTGCTAATAAACGCTCACCAGAAGAAGAAGAAGAAGGGGAAGAAAAAAAAGAAACCAGGAACGTATCCCTTTCTATGATCGCTAGCAGTAGAAGTTTGGGAAGAAGTCATGGCAACAGATATCCTGAGCTGGGCTATATCTCATCGTAGCCTAGTAGTCTGGTTACAAGTCCTTGCCTTCGCCATATGTGTGTATTTGGCGAGTTTGACCTATATAGCTATAGATGTTCCTAAAACGGAAACTGGATATTTCAGTCAAGCAAGTTTGTGATATGATTGATATCCAAACTATAGGGTACTACCCTCTGATGTATTTTATACACTTGTTTGAAACATCATTAAGTTTATTTTTTTAAAGTGTTGTTTATTTTACGTTTATCGGTGCTACAACCTCACAGAAGGTCGGCTAAAACAAAACAAAAGGACGTATCATGTTCTGGAGTATGTCTACCAATCAAAAAAAGAGACGTTTGACATTCAGGCTGATCTGACCAAAATCCAGATCCACCTCTGGATCTTGTGTTCAGGCAGATCTAACTCGGCCCACTGGACCGAGATCCAGCTCCACACCTTGGATCTTGTGTTCTGCAGAGACACCTACTTACATTGGTAGAGCAGTTTACTATAGGTAACAGTAACCAGGGTTCTAAATTAACTTTTTTGATCACCAGCCAATGTGGCTGATAACTTTCTAAAGTTACTAGCCAATCAGAATTTCTATTAGCCATTTTTTTCCCGGTGAAAATAAGAGAATTATGAGTTTATGAGATGAGTGTCACTGAATGCATTTGGTCATTGTATTAACATTGTTGGCATGAATACATACCACAAAATATACACAGAAAGTGCACTTCACTTCATTTCATGTTTGGGATCTCTATCTATCTATTTCTCTGTCGATATCCTCATCCCCTGCTTCATTCCTATTCTCGCCCCCATCAGTCTGTACCAACCACTGCCACATTTAGTTTAATCTTAACTTAATAAAAAGGAGATATCAATTATCATCAACAATGACAAGCCAGCTAGAACCTGCCACTCGTTTTCTCTCCCTCTCCTGCACACTCAGACGCATTCTCAATTAAATGGAGTAGCATAGGGCCTATGTTCAAGTTGGATCTTTATAGAGAGGACCCGAAAAGTATCATCTTTATGTAACATGCTGTTGGTGCATGTTGACATTGTATACTTTCTCTAACAAGAGTGAAAAACAGTTTGCAGTACAGCTACTATTTATTGGCTAAATGTTGGTCCCTCCTCTGTCTTTGGTGCCCCACGCACAGCGCGTTGATGCGTGTGGTGGTGGTGATAACTGATCAGGCTACCTTTTAAAACTGAAAAATTTAGCCTACAAGCTCCTCCACGTTCCATCTTCAGCTAACTCCATAGACAATAAAATAAACGATCTTGCTGCTTCCGGTTTTGCGGCCTCCATTACATGACCTCAGCCCCCCACAAAGGAAATAGTTAAACACAAAGCGTTCATTGCGTTAATATTTCGTAATGCATTATGCATTTGTGTTATGTACATGTGTTAGGTACTTTTTACTTTACTTTACTGGCTAACTCCCTCCTCTTTCAGTCTATGCTCCCTGCTCTGGCTCCGTTCGTTCTTCTAATTCCTTGTGTTTTCTGGTAGACGCTCCGTTCGTTTCCATGGTCTCTGGCTGGTTTCACTGCAAACTGCGTGCAAGCGGTAGCATTACGGCACAGTGGTCATGGGAAATGTAGCAAGTACTGCCGGGGATATATGACCGAAAACAGAGCCTTATGTATCATGCATGTAATGCCTCATGCATCACCGGCCAAACTGGCTAGTAAGTTTTTATTAACACCCGCCAAAATGAATTTTAACCCGCATTTGGCGGGTTGGCGGGTGTTAATTTAGAACCCTGACAGTAACAATAAAAACAATAGCTTTCTACAGATTCTTTATCGTTATTGAAGTAAACAGATACAGACCTTTCTGTGGGGAACCTGCCATGTTGTCAGATAAGACGTTTAACCTGCTGAAATCAGTCTGATGTGCATGATTGCCCTGTATGAATGCATTTCATATTTGATGATTTGTGTAGATTTTGTTGTTGTTTGTTGATTCCTTTGCAACCCCCAGTTTGACCAGGAATAGGGTTTTTTTGTTCAGGAAATCGGAATATTTATGGGCTCCTTGATTGAGATGATGGCTGATGAGTCGAATAAGATGGATCACTTAGTCACTGCAGGTGATATGAAAAGGATGTCTAAACTGTTCAAAGACATCATCTTGAAATGTCGACACTGGGTGAGCCCACTTTGTTTAGAGTGAATGATTTCACTGTAACATCTTAGTCTTTTTTTAACTTAAGTACATCAATGATTTTCTGAATACACTCAGATTCTTGTTTAACTTATAGGGAGCAGTAGAAGGTTGCTGTCGTGGATTCACCAAGTTTTGCAGCACTCTGCTGGTCAGTGCTGACCGAGAGATTCGAGACATCCCTGCACAGTTGCTTAAAGAAGTAAGTAGTGTTGGGATGGTTACTTTATAAAGTTTCCTCTTTTAAGTCCCTCATCAAAACTGATCTATAGGAAAACCTATCCTAGTTTTAATATTGGTAATCTCTAAAAAAATGTATTGATTTTATTTTACAATAATAATAATAATAATAATAATAATAAGTTAAATTAATAATAATTTGTATAGCACCTTTCATACACATAATGCAGCTCAAAGTCCTTTACATTTGGAACATTTAACACTATAATAGAAAAGAAAATAATATTAACAATAATGATACATTTTGAGGCTAACGCAGCAAGTTGTTGCGGTGGTATTGTATAAGCTCTGCTAACAAATGCTTATAATTCTATTGTTTTATCTGTTTTCTTTAAACCTATGTGTTTTTTTGCCTTATATTGTATTGCTTTATACATTTGGTTTTGAAAATGTATTACTTTTATGGTCTGTTTGATTTTGCTGCCTTTGTAAAGCACTATATATGTGCTTTGAAAAGTGCTAAATAAATAAATATGACTATTATGATGATTGTGATTATTATTATTATTATTATTATTATTATCACTTATGATTTCTTATACCAGGGTCTCCAACTTCTCCAGTCTCCCCGCGGCACCTCAGTGACTCGTAGAGCTGCAGGTCTCCCAATGCTTTTCCTCTGTGTGGTTTCAGCAGCAGAAACCAATCAGAGCAGGTCTTTGCTCTCTCTCAGTATTAACACCCTTCTGGAGGTGGCAAATAGACCTCTGCCAGACAACTGGGACCAGACAGTTGATCTACCACAGGTTGTATTGTGTATTTGTCTGTGATGTTCCATTTTATGCAAGAGCTTAAGATTTGGTCATTGTCAAGATACATGGTAGTGAGCCTAGTATGAGTATCAACTTAAAGTAGTTAAAATATACATATTGTAGCAGAACTTCAGTACTATGTGAAAGATTTTTTGGGAACTCTCCTTTTACGGTTTCCTAATATCTTAGTAATTAACTAGTGAACACATGGTAAATCCAAGTATATTATTGGGTAATTATTACCACAAACAACATAAAGATAAATACAGAGAAACTACATGTGAGATACAGAAGGTCCTTCTAAGAATGACTTGCTGGACTGTTGGGTTTTTCATGTTAAATGTTTTGTTTTTAATTGGTTCATCTGAGTTGTCTTAATCTGTGCATACAAAAATGTGCTATATAAATTGACTTAATATTTTGGATCAATGAAATATATGAAGACAAACAGCTCAGCGTAACATTACTTAACTATAGCTTGTAATGTACTGTATCTTTTTGTAGGTGTGTGCAGTTCATTCTCTGAATGCTTTAGTTCGTGGATCTGGTCTCGCTGTTGCCATTCTTAAGTATTGTACAGTCATGGCCACCCTTGCGCTTACACTTCTCAATTCCCGCTGCTGGGCTGTGAGAAATGCAGCATTGCAGCTTTATAGTAAGTGATGAATTCACTTCTTCAAGTGGCCAGAAATTATTGTTAATTCCAGCCATACACATCTCTCCTTCCAGATGATATACTTTGAATAGAAATTCTGACTTTTTCACTGTATTTTGTGTATGTGTGCATGCGTGCGTGCGTGCGTGCGTGCGTGCGTGTGTGTGTGTGTGTGTGTGTGTGTGTGTGTGTGTGTGTGTGTGTGTCTGTGTGTGGATGTGTGTGTGTGTGTGTGTGTCTGTGCGTGTGGATGTGTGTGTGCATATGTGTGTGTCTGCCTGTGCGTGTGGATGTGTGTGTGTGTGCGCATGCGTGTGTGTGCGTGCACATGTGTGTTTATATATATGTGTGTGTGTGAGAGAGAGAGGGTGTGTGTGTGAGACAGTCCTGCCTTGATGCTCCTCTCATCATTCTCTACCAGCAACCCTTTGCTCAACACCACCATCTACAGGCCGATGGATGTATAGTCACTAAATGTACACATACATTAATTTATTTTATGCCCCCATGGATGAAATTCCATGAAACTTTGCATACCCCCAGGGGATGTCAGGTTAATCATACACTTGAAATTTGATGCAGTTCAGAACATCTCAACTGAAGATAGGGGCAAATAAAGCAGTATAGTATTGCATTTTCATGATACTGAACTGATGCATGCTGTTTGCACTCTAAACAAGTGTTTTTTTTTTTATGACTTTCTAAGTGCCCTGAAACTTTTGAATGATGGTCTACAGTATATAGACAAGAGATTATCAACCTGTTGTGTTGGCAGGTTCGTTGTGCACACGGATGCTTGGCCAGAGTCCCGGAGGTGATCATGCCACCGCCCAGTGTGGCATGAGCGCGCTGACCTTCTTTACTCACTACCCATCACTACTGCCCTTCCTTCTCGGTGAACTAAGAAATGCAGCCATAGATCTTCATCATTCATCTCAACATAGACGGCTTTGTGTTCACCCCTCTCTGTATCCTGTGCTAACCCTCCTTGCCAAACTTCAGCCTGGTATTCAACCTGAAACAAGGTGCACTGACCATGACAACTGATGACTGAGTGAGTGACTGAGTGACGAGTGACTGAGTGACGACTGATGACTGACTGAGTGACGACTGAGTGACGACTGGTCACACTGACACAATGGGTCATTGCTTGACTACTTATCTTAGCTAAGTAAGGGGGAGCTAGCTATTTAACTATGATGTCTCATAGCAACAGCATACTGTATATACAATCAATTTCTACCTTGTGTTTTTTTTCCACACTCATCATTTTGGAAAGCTCACATCTTGGAGGTGAACAAAGTGTGTCAGTGTGATCGCTTCCTAATACTGCTTTATATAGGATGTGTTATTAACCATTTTGGTCGTCAGGGAAAATGAATTAAACATTAAAGACAAATATCCGACAAACCCCCATCATGCACCATCATAAATAAAACATTAAAGATGGACGAGGTGGTAATCGGGAGGGTCGGGAGAATTACTCTGAGGACCTCACTTTAAAATTCCAGACATCCAAAAGTGTGTCCATGAGATCAGCTCGGAAAACAAATAGACTGATTATAACTCAGCAAACTTTATAATGTGTCTGATTTCAAAATTACTGTTACAGCTAAAATGACTTTGAGAAGTGGAGCGAGTGCACATCTTTGGGATGAACCGGTGACTTTTGTTGGACATTGTCTCATGTTATTCCTGTGGTGTTTTTTTCTGTAGAGAACTGTCAGAGGCTGTGACACCATTGCTCCAATTAGCCTCCAGTCCTGTGTACAGCGTTAGAATGATGGCTTCCAAAGCAATGGTGGCCATGATGCCTTCCTCAAAATATCCTGCTTTCCTCTGCAAGATGGTTGAAGAGTTACCACGATCCACCGAGGAGCCCTACTCTCACAACTATTTGCATGGTCAACTCCTACAGATCAGAGCTATGCTAACTCAAGTTATGCAGACTGATAAGTAAGTATGAAGGTATAATGACTAGGTATGGGTGTTAGTTAGGATTTTATAATAATAATAATAATAATAAGCTTTATTTGTATAGCACCTTTCATACACAGAATGCAGCTCAAAGTGCTTTACATTTGAAGCATGTAACATAATAATAGTCAGTCAGTCATTATCAATCACTTTTCTTCATTGCTGGGGCTGTTTATGATCCACTCAGCAACATATCAAAAATATAGAAAATGGCGCCATAAGACTGGCAGCCTTAACCCTCTTACCCCCACAAGCACGCCATATGGCAACTGTGGCAAGGAAAAACTCCCATATTCCAGGAAGAAACCTTGAGCAGAACCTGACTTAATAGGGGAGCCCATCTGCTTCTGGCTGGCTGCCCTCCAATAGTAGCAGATGTAGAATAATCTGAAAATGTAGTCTACAGGATAAGATGAGTTAACTAAAAGCTTTCCTGTACAGGTATGTTTTCAGATCTTTTTAAAAATATTTACTGAACTCGCCTGCTTGATGTACAGAGGCAAGGTGTTCCATAGTTTGGGGGCATAATGGATAAACGCAGCTTCTCCACTTTGTTTGTGGAGCACTTTGGGTAATGCGATTAAAAGATTAGAATTGGATGATCTAAGTTTCCTTTGTGGTTGATAAGATATTAAAAGCTCAGAGATATATGAAGGTGCTATGCCATTCAGAGCTTTGTAAGTAATTAACATAACCTTAAAATCAATTCTATAGGAAATAGGGAGCCAGTGCAGTTCAGCCAACACAGGGGTGATGTGTTCTCTCTTCTTAGTCTTAGTTAAAAAGTCTAGCCGCAGAGTTCTGTATGAGTGCCAATTTCTTTAGATGTTTTTTTGGGAAGACCAGTGAAAAGTGCATTGCAGTAGTCTAACCTGCTAGTGATAAAGCGTGAATTAGTTTTTCTGCATCTTGTTGAGTTAAAAGGGGCGACTTTGGCAATATTTCTCAAGTGGAAATAGGCTGTCTGAGTAACTTTACTGATATGGGGCTTAAAACTCTGCATCTAAGATGACACCGAGGCTTGTTACTTTTGGTTTGACCTGGTGCGCCAAGTTCCCCAGATTACTAAGAATAATATCTCGCTTTAGTTTTGGTCCAACCAAAAGTACCTCTGTTTTGTCATCATTTAGTTTCAAAAAATTGTTGCTCATCCACTGATTAATGGAGGTTAGGCATGCAGTGAGGGAGCAAAGGCCATCTGGGTTAGTTGGCTCCACAGAAATATACAATTGGGTATCATCTGCGTAGCTGTGGAAGTTTACATTATGCTGACTTATGACGTTTCCCAATGGAAGCATATATAGAGAAAATAGCAGGGGACCAAGGTAGCTCCCCTGGGCCACACCAAAAGGCAAGTCATGTTTTTCAGATACATGATCTCCTAGACTGATATAAAAATCTCTGCCTGTAATGTAGGTTTGAAACCTGTTTAGAGCATTATCAGAGAGACCCACCCACTTCGCAAGGCGGTGAATTAGGATGCTATGATCATTGGTGTCAAATGTCGCACTCAAATCCAGAAGAATAAGAATTGAGACTTTGTTTGAGTCAGTAGCCAGTCTGAGATCATTGACTATTTTTACTAGAGCCGTTTCTGTGCTGTGATTTGATCTAAAACCTGATTGGAATTTTTCAAGGATACTGTTTTCGTTGAGGAAGGTATTTAACTGATTACAAACAACTTTTTCAAGTACTTTGCTCAAGAACGGTAGATTTGATATAGGCCTGTAGTTGCTCAGATTGGTATGGTCAAGATTTGACTTTTTAAGTAAAGGTTTCACAACAGCGGTTTTAAAAGCAGTTGGAAATATACCTGTTTCTAATGAGGTATTTATTACCTTGAGAATAAAGGGAGCTAAGCTATCATATACTTTTTTGAGGAATCTAGTAGGGATTGGATCTAATCTAATAAAAAGGGTAAACATAAAAAGACTATAATAAACTGTGTATAAAAAACAAATGGAGGTCAGACCCAGTGACATAACATGCAAGACAATTAGCTAAACAATGAAAGTTTTTTTAAGTTTACTGAATGGGTTCACTCTGGGGTAGATACTAAAGGTCAGGCTGCTAACGCCCTCTGCATGTCTCTGGAATGGACCTGGAGGGAGGACATAATGTATTAAAGAAAGGCTCATTATTGGAGCAGTGGATTGTGGACAGTCAACAGAATAATGATAGAACTGAAAAAAGTGTCTGTCTAAACCCCCCAGACACACACACGCACACACAGGTACGCACACACTCACAAACACGCACGCATGCACACACACACACAAACACACATAAAGACACGCACATAAAGACACGCACACACATACACACACAGTAGATATGCAGGCATACATACACACGCACATGCACATAAACGCACACAAACACGCACACACACACACACATAAAAACACACACATGCAGGCAAGCAGGCACACGCGCACACACACACACATAAACACACACACACACACCATTACCCCCACTCACAAGCAAACACACACATGCAGGCAAGCAAACACACACACACACACACACCATTACCCCCACTCACAAGCAAACACACACATGCAGGCAAGCAAACACACACACACATACACACACCATTACCCCCACACACACACTCGCAAGCAAAAACACACACAGAGAAGCACACATATGCACAAAAGCAAACATATGCACACTCTTATTTACATACACAAAAGCAAGAATAGAGGATGGAGTAGGAGATGGAGACAAATTGACAAGCGTGATTTATTTTTGCAGAGAGAATGTGCAGGACTGAGCGGCGGTCATATTTTTGTGGTACATCTATCCATCTAACAATCTACAGTTAAGATAGCATTCTGATTTGACAAATAAGTATTGTCAGTAAAATATGATTGTGTGGTCTTTTTATGTTTAAAATCTTTTTACATGGTTGTTCTTCGTGTTTATTGCAGGGCTGCCTTAAATTCACACAGTCTTATTGTGGAAGTGCTGGAGTCCAAGATGTGGCTTGTGACAACAACACAGCAGTGCCTCATGATCAGAGGGTTATATTTGGATGTGATCAGTCTTGTCAGGAACAGCTGCTCTAAGGACTTCCTGCACCAGTTGTGTGCACTGCTTCTGTCAGAGCTTCACACCTCATCACACCATTTACAAGTGCGCACTATCCATATGCTAATAAACTGACATTTGCATCAATTTCAGTCACTGTTTGTGTGCCAAAATCAAAAGTTTTGTTCACATACAGGTTGGCTCAGACTCCTTTTACGGTGTGGCCCTTCACTTCCTGTGTAAAGATCGAAGTTGGATGTGTCTGGTATGGCAGAATTTCTCCAGTTGGAATGCTGTTTTTAAACTGTCATTGCTCAGATGGGCATCAGAGACATGTGGCTCAAGCATGACCAATATGCCACATCTGCTAGAAAAAATACTCCAGGTATGTTGGCTAATCATATCTCTTACTAATTGTAGATACATCAGTGCAGCAGTGAAACTAGTCCTCAAAATGAACTTAAATGGGTACTCATTGGTATGTACAGGGCAGTGTTGTAAAAGTGAAAAGCTTTGTGTTCGTGGGCATTTGATAAGGGATGTCATGGGCAAAGAGCGCCTGCAGGAATAAATGTTATGTCACGCAGACTACGCACAGCCATCTAGTCTATCTATGCATAGGCTATGGTAGGCATCCTCTGCCGTTTGTCCAATTGTAGGTTCGCACATTAGTCAGCTTAAAGGACATACTGTATAGTAATTTAACGGCAGACAATATTAGCCTACATTAATATGGGCAACTTTACACAGCCATGAACAAAATAAAAGTTACCTTAGTTCGCTGTGTGTGTGAACAGTGTAAGCTTTGACATAGGGCTGAGCGATATGTCCTTTAAAAAAAAAAAACTATTTACGATTTTAATCTACCCCCCTACCCCACCCCATCCCCCCTATGAACTACAAATGACAAACAAACTGTTCTGTTTTGTTTTAATTTTCCCTCTGGAATATACAGTTTGGTAGTAGGCCTAATAATCCTTTGGTAGTACCAGACAAGTTGGATGGGGGATATAGTGCAGATATTAGGCCTACTCTTGCATTTATTCATGGTGCTCATATGTTTGCTGCCCATTAGCTACTGGATAAAGTTGGACATAGCCTATGCCAGATCATTTTTCAGTGATAGAATTTAAAGAGAAAATTGATGTTCATAAAAAACAATTGATTTTAATTAAAAAAAAAAAAGCCTTGTGCTTCATTCAGCATGATAATTCACTTCCTCTTAGGCTAAGGTTTTGACCAGCAATTTATCTTACTCTTGCCTATCTTTGATGCCTTCATCATTTCTGTTTTCGAAAGAAAAAAATATTTCCTGCTAATACAGGTTTTGAAAGTCTGAGTATTTTGAAAGTCTGAGTATTATTATTAATCAGCTGTGGAATCAGAATTACTTCTGAAAATAGACCATTTTAATTGTCATAACACACCAACCCCCAAAATATTAAGCTAGCAGTCATCATATTATCTTTCTTAGGTTAACCTGAAGGAGGTTTTACTGAATGAAGATACAGAAATCCGGGTAGTGTATCTCAAAGCCTTTGTATCAGTCATGACTGGAGGAGTTTGTTCCTTGGTACTTGAGGAAGCGGCCATCCAAGAATGTTCAGAGATCCTGGTTAGAAGCTTGGAAGTCTCAGATGGGGGCTCAGAGTACCTCTCACAGGCCCTGTGTGCTGCCAGCCTGCTACTCTCTAAAAGGTATTATCATAAAACATATCATGTACTTTATTTTCTAAAATCATATTCTCTAATATGACATTGCTTTTGTCACCAGCCATAATTACCATAACGATCACCAAAATCACTGTAAAGCATGGGTTCAACAATGGCAGTAATGTGTGGTCCATGCCTGATGTGTACCTTTTGTTTGCTTGCAAGCAATGAATGATTCTGTTATTGACCAAGTGACTGTTTTGAACCATTAATAAGTGAAGTGACTGAACTTGTACTATATGTATAAGTAAGTATAAGTATATATAATAAGTATATATACTCTTTTGATCCCGTGAGCTCTGCATTTATCCCAATCTGTGAATTAGTGAAACACACACAGCACACAGTGTACACACAGTGAGGTGAAGCACACACTAATCCCGGCGCAGTGAGCTGCCTGCATCAACAGCGGCGCTCGGGGAGCAGTGAGGGGTTAGGTGCCTTGCTCAAGGGCACTTCAGCCGGTTACAGGTCCGAAGTGCTAACCAGTAGGCCACGGCTGCCCCCATGTAATATATATGGCTGCACAATAATATTCAAAATGGCTTTGAAATCAATATCGCTCAATGTAATTGCTCAATATCGTAAATTGTATTGATTGATGATTGTAGATGGTCATTCTGCTAATTCAGCTTCAACTTCATGGGCCTCATTCACCACCTATTCCTATAAAGAAATTGGTTCTTAAAACCAAATTCCTCAGTTTTCACAAAGATTCTGACATTCTTCATTATTTAAGTTATGCAAATTCTATCACCTCGAAATAGTTCGACGCACTCACTAAGGCCCCACTGATAAGCTTATAGACCGAATAAATTGGTTGATGTCTCTCAATTCCTGTAATTAAGAGAAGACAGAGGTCCTAATTATTGGACCTGAAGCCCAGATAGACATGTTGGGCACTAATCTGAAATCACTGGCACTGGCACTTCTCTCTCAAGCAGATACAGTGAAGTTATTACAAAGATTTATCACTGGAAGGCTCTCAGATAATTCTGCATTATCCAAATAGGAGGTTGGATAGGCTTTCTTGTTTCTACAGTTTCCACAGTGGCTGCCTGCACACAGCTATGACTCATTCATATGAGCTATGACTCATTCATTCAAGATACACACACACACACACACACACACACACATATTCCTCATGGAAATTTAATCAATTTATAATCAGTAACAGTTGCTTTTGAGTATAGCCAACCCCACTTTGTGTGTCTTTGGTGCTGTCACTTTAGATCTTTGACATGTTGCTCTCTCTCTCTCTCATTCTCTTTTCTCCTTTCTCCAAGCCTGGACCATACATTGTTCCCACGTTTGTGCAACATATTACAGCGTCACATGGTGCCAAACGCCTCAGAGGCACTCAGAATGGCTTGTGCTGAGTCCCTTTGCCTTGCTGGGGTTCCTCTGATGTGTAAAGACCAGAAAAGTAATCCACACAAACTGGGATTGAGCATTAGGTAGATATATCTCTTCAATTTACCCTCTATCCTTGAGATAAACCCATTTTACAGTAAATATTGTTTTGTGTGTTCAACTAGGCCCAAGTTTCCATATTAAGTTAGTACTGTACAAATGATCATACCTTATGTGTTGGTTTTGTTGCATTGTGCAGCCATTTTTTCTGCTGTGTTGTACAGTAGAAACCAATTATGTAAACATTTTGTGTCCATCTAAGCATTAAATGCATGTGACATTTTTAACAGATCAGAATGACATGCCTTACAGCTGTTTTGAGTTAAGGTTATATGTTTAGCCTATTGAATAACTTGATAATATAGAAGATAAACCATTTAGTAGAATGATACATCATCATATAAAAATTTGCAACAGTGTAACTCAAAAACAGTCTGTGGTAGCCTATAAGTGGCATCACACTCTGTATGCCATTCGTTGTCTGTAGCTGGTCATGCTGTGCATGTGTGGCATTCTGAAACGTCCTTAAATTCGGGACCATTATCTGTCGTTTCAATTTGGGACCTTGCAGTTGGAATTGTTGTTTGTTTAAAAGACAGTCCAAAGTAGCCTGGGATTGAAGCACATAGTTTTTATGTTGTTTTGAATAGCCATTGCTACCTGTGTTTGTTTGCGTGTTGCAAAATCCACAGAATTACAGTATTTTATACAAATTGCATACAGAGGCATTCTTTATTGTTGAGGTCAGACATGATATTCAGTGCTGCAAAAACATTGCTTTGCATGACGTAACCTGCACGATGAGGGAGTAGCCCATCATTTCCCAATCTTGGGGTCGGGACCCCATGTGGGGTCACCTGAAATTCAAATGGGGTCGCCTGAGATACTGGGTATCTTACAATTGACCAGTAGATTACATTAAAATATACATTCATTAGATGAAAAATATTAAAAACCCCATGTAATGAGATCATTCATTACAATCTGGCTACATAAAAATAAACTTAGACAGCCCACATTAGGTGCTTGATTGAGGTAATCATACTTGATCAACATCAACAAATATCAAAAAAAGTAGCAAAATAACCACACACACAAAGAAAGCCAAACTAATTAGCTTGCTAGGACATTTGGGGAGAATCAAAGTCCCACTCTCGACTGGGTGTTACAACAGAGATGTTTTGAATGATTGGGGTCGCCAACTAGCCTGACGTTGTCATACTCAAAACTCTAGTCAGAATATGGGTCTTATAATGCTGGGATGTGATTATGGGGTGTGTTTCAACCAATACAGGGGGTGAATCCTGTATGAAGAACACCCGAACCATCCTTCTTCTCCACAATTCCCTTAACATTGTTTTCTGATAATTTTTTCAAAACTATTGCACTATCAATATCTTCTACAACAGACAAAATGGCGAAATCTAATGTCTACCTTACAGCAACAGCGTTTCTGTAAGGGAGATCCGGGATGAATGAAATACTTTGTAATTAAACGTAATTTACAAAGACATTGTACCATACTGAAAGCTAATATTATGTCACTAGCAACCTACATCTGTCCTCTGTTAAACACAGTTGCATTTTCAGCTCAGTTTTTCTGGTCCGAACTGCTCTGGTTCGGGCATAGTGGCCAGGCTCCGATCATAGTCAGCTCCGATGTCCGTCTCGAATTTCAAGTGGCAGTTGTTTATTATTATTTGATTGTTTGACATTTGTCTAGGGGCTATCAGAGAATTATCGGTACAGTACATCATAATGGATTTGGCAAATCATGTGGGTTACACATGCACTGTAATAAAAATAATAAGAAGAAGCCACCGGATTACAATACAGCGTGTTGCTTTGCATGCACTGTAACTACAGTGGTAATTCCAACGATGGAAATGGAAAGATTGGTTGCTAGGGTGCCTAGGATCAATATTTCTAGTTCATTAACGAGACACATTGAGAAAGACAGCTTTACAAGTTCTGTACCGTGGGCAAGAGCAGGGTCAATTGGTTTGCTGGTCAAAACGTTAGCATTAGAAGAATTGCACTGCAAAAACTACTCATCTAACCAGGTGTTATTAATCTTCTATTAAAATGAAAAAATATAGTTGCTATTCTTTTTAGTATAAAGAGCCTTTAACCAGCATTTTCTTGTAAAATCATTTGACTTAATTTAATAAGAGTTCATTTATAGAGAGCTTATTTTAAGACATCTCATCATGAAAACAAGTAAATTTAGGACATTTTTATTTCATGTTTTGTTGAGGGTGGGAGATGGGTGTGGATGCATAACATGTATTCTTGCATAAATATGATCAATTCATAAATCAGCAAATGACCATACTACACACTTTTCTTCTTCTTCTTCTTTAGGGTGGTCAGTATTGGCTTATGTCTACTGCAGGATCAGAGTGAACAGGTGAGGGTGAAAGCTGCTGTCTTTGTGTCAAAGGTGCAAAATCCCACTCCAGGTGGAATAGAACAACAGCAGAAGAGTTCATTTCTAGCACATGTCAATCAATCCATACTCATGCTCCTGGATCTGCTTTTAGAAGATTTCTGGGATCACTGTGACCTTTTAGGGGTTTTGTTATACCATTTACCAGAGTCAGACTTCAGCAGACTTCTTAAAGATACTAAGGAAACAAAGTGAGTGAACGATTTGTGTGTTTCTGAGCTTAATATGACACATTACATTTTATTTTTGTGTTTAAGCATACAGTATATGATACATGTTTATATCTCTGATTCACCAGTCTGTATGAACGAGATGAGGCTAATATGTATGCGGAGCCTTTGGCCATCAGTGAGTGTGTTCTGCCATATTTGCTCCAACTGGCTAAGAAGTACCCAGAATCTTCAGGGCTGGCACAGATACTTGATAACTGGGTTCATGATAATCTGGCTCAAATGCTGGAGAACCTTACAATCTGTAAAAAGATTATATCAGGTAAGAAGAAATGACAGGCCTTGACCACATTACGCAATGCATTATGCCGAATGTCTTTTTAAGTATTGCAAATTCTGTGTCTGCCTTTCACTGCCAACTATGGTGTAACTGCCTTATTAAGACTGTTTATCAACCTTATGAACTGGACTGCTTGCAGAAATGGAAAATTATAACCGAATTATTGGTTGTTTGGATATTTTGAATTATTCGTATACACACCCCTAACCCTAAGATGATCATACTGTATTTCCTCTTCAATGCTTGAAAGATTGTGTCCAGCATTCCTCCCGCATCTTTTCTTCACAAGGCTTCTTCTTAGCAAATACTTCAGTTCAGGTTTTTATGCTTATAAAATGTTTGTAATCTTTCACCATAAATCTCCTTCTTTTTGCCACATTAGTTTTTTTCTTTCACTGGCCCGTTTCAGAGATAGTCTTTTCTTTAAAAACTTGGCCAACATTCCAGAGCCACTTGGGCTGAGGACCTGTGAGGTATCTGTTTCTCATATTAAACATTCTGATACTTCAGTCAACCTTCAGTCACATAATGATTCAAATTATGGGAAAGAAATTACAGGAATATATTCTTGAAACTACAGTAAGATGTTTCGTTTAGGTGTTTAGGTCTGTTAACAAACCATTAGCAAGCTATTACTAAATGGTTGATTAACTATTTACTATTCATTTGATAATGTTAGTAGATTACTTAAGCAGTTTATAAAGTAACTTATACCATTCATATTGTAAATGCTTACATGTCTCATATTTAAAAGGACACTGAACATACTACTACATTTTACATATACTATTACATATTACATACTATTACAACATATTGGATCTGTTCAAAATGGAAGGCAGTGCCTTGCTGCCTTGATAGAGAGGTGTCTAATAAGATATGATTTTGGAGTGACATCTTTTTAAGAACGATGGTTTTGAATGATCTTTTAAGATAACTTTAGCACAATTATAATAATAATAATAATGATGATGATAATAATAGTAATAGTAAGCTTATTTGTATAGCACCTTTCCTACACAGAATGCAGCTCAAAGTGCTTTACATTTGGAGCATTTAGCACAATAATAGAGAGAAAAGAAAAAAAAGTTGTAATAATACAAACAAACAAAGTAATAAATTAAACATACATTTAGAATTAAGTACAAATGAGATTTCAAAAGAGATAGACAATACAACAACAACACATACAATACAATTCATGCAGAAAATAGGAAGACCCTGTAAATAGCAGCAGTAGAATGTAAAATAATGTGAAGAAATAGGTTACAAGATAAAGGTGAGTTAATTAAAAGCTCTCATATACAGGTATGTTTTCATGTCTTTTTTGAAAGATGTTTTACAGAATTTGCCTGTTGGATGTACAGAGGCAGGGTGTTTCATAGCTGCTGTGCATAATGGACAAAAGCAGTGCTTTGGAAGATCTAAGATTCTTTAAGTGGTTGATAAGATATTAAAAGCTCAGAAATATATGAAGGGGCTATGCTATTTAGAGCTTTTTAAGTCATTAACAGGGAACAGGGAGCCAGTGCAGTTCAGCTAACACAGGGCTGATGTGCTCCCTCTTCTTGGTCTTAGTTAAAAGTTTAGCAGCAGAGTTCTGTATAAATTCCAATGGTGTGACGCTAGCAGAAGTAATAATGTTAAATCAGTTTAATCAGCTTACGGAAGCTAGCAGGCTAACAGTAGAAAGTTGTCTGACAATACATCAGACCAGACACTATCAATGGTTTCAACAACGGTATAATCAGATAGTACAGTGTTTATTTCTTGCTAGATTTTGACAAATCTGTGCAAAACAAATGACATTTCAATACAATCAGCAGTTGTTTCAATGAGTTGCCGCACAGATTTGTGGGTAATAGTCAGCTTCAAGGATTCAGTATATGCTGTCTTCAAAATTGACCTACACCTGGACAGTTTGAAGGTATCTTAGAAGGCAGGAGAAGACAGTTAGGTCATTTGTTGCCTCACTCCCCTGTTAGATATCTTAAAAGGCAGCGTTTTTTACAATTTCGAACAGAGCCATTTTTACACAGATGTTATTTGTACATGAATGTTCATAGGAAGATGCATTCTGCTCTAAACTTACACCCCCTTTCTTTTCTTTCTACACAGGCCAGCAAAGTCTGGAGTGTTCTTGGTTGAGCGTTCTCTCAGAGCCTCTTTTCCACAGCCATCTGTGCGGACTTTTCACAAGAGCAATCTTTTTGAATCAACTTCTGATGCTCTCTGCTGAGTTGCATCTCCTCTATAATAGCACCATTCTATCAAGAGATTTACTGGATGTCTACAGACAGCTTTGTATGAATGGTGTTTTCTTGCCACAAGTCTTTCCTGATGCTATAATGAGCTTTTTGGAGAAATCAAATATTCAAGTGCTCTAGGATGGTTTATATTACCAGTTGACTGAAGCTGATATCTTGAATTTAGCAGTCCATGGATCATCTGCCATCGCTAACAGAGTACATACTGGGACAAACAGTGGCTGCAGCATATTTTATTGGATTGAGGTCCTAATATTAGTGTAAATGTATTGAGAACATGGGGGCTAATTCCAATGCTGGACTAAGTGCCAAGTCTATAGCCTGACTAAAGCGTGCTTAATGACGATGTAAAATCTATTTGCAAATGTAATACCATGAGAAAGAAGCACAAATATCAGTACAGTAGGTCAGATGAAATGGTCTCATGCCACTTGATGCCGTTAGTTTGTGCACATTGAACTTTGCTCGTAGACTGACTTTGCACTTTGACCAACATTTCAATTTGGGCCCATAATGTTTTTTCTTATCATATGGTTATTGCAGATGAAGAGAAACCAGTAAACAGGGGAGTAAAGTGAACTTCTTTGTGCCTTTGTAAACATTTTGTTTTAGGAAACATATATACATTAAAGAAAATGAAATGATTAAGACAGTCCCAATGCTTTTGAAAATCATACCCACTATCAAGTGTACCACATCTGTTAAGAATATCTTCTGTTGTAATTATTTGTCAGAGTAGATTTTTTTGTGATTCTAAAATGGATAGTTCCGGTCCTTGAATATGATTGGCTGAATTGTGTACGATGCCGTTGTAAAATCCAGCACAAACATACACACACACACACACGTAAACAAACACACATAGGCCTACACACACACAGTAGACATGCACACACAGGCACGCACACGCACGCACACACACGACACCCCCACACACACATAAAAACACACACATGCAGGCACACGCACACACATAAACACACACCCCCCCGGGCATTACCACCACACACACACACTCATAAGCTAACACACACACACACACCCCATTACCCCCACACACACTCACAAGCAAACATACACAGAGAAGCACACATATTAGTCTAGTCGTAATCCCCATAGGCCCAATAGTAAACCCAGAAATGTACAAGACAGTACAGGTGAATAGGGTAAAAAAAAAATTGAATGAAACTTTCTCTGTTGGTTACTTATGTTAAGATGAGAAAAAAATGTGTTGCATGTTTTTTATATTTTAATGTTTACATATGCAAATGAGGCCCTATCTCATTAAAAATGCTTGAATTTGCATACACAAAATCAGATTGTGTGATAAAGCCAGGCTCAAAATTATTTTTCCAAGGTAAACATGTATACTTGGGGGGGCTGAGTTGGTGAAAGCCTTTAAGGAACCTGGTAAGGAGCCAGTGTCGACCCATTAAGGCGAAGACAAACCAAGACAACTGCCGATCGTAAATGAAACTCAGACTTGTCAAATTCGGGACATTGGTTAAATGTTGAATATTTAGATAATGCAGCACAAGTCTAAATAAATACGGTTGTTGGTGATTACTTGTGGCATTGAGTTAAAACTAAACACTTTGCCCTTTTTGTTTAAAATACCAATATGGGATATCGCCATTCAGTCCCAAAACACCAGGATATGAGTTTTGGTCCATATCGCCCAGCCCTTACTGTCTCCTTTCACGTTTATACATATCAGGGTATTCAGGGGAATACACATGATGCCAATGATGACCTCTTAGCAGGGTCTCACGTCTGTCGCCACTCTGATGGTGGAACTGCTGTACCTGCTGACCAGTTTGGTGAGCAGACCTACATTAAACAAGGGAAAGGGCAAGGTGGATTGAAAGGGATCTCAACCATTGAAGTTGCAGTGTGGATCAATTCCCATCCCATTTGTTCCCACCTTTCCCAGACAGTGGAAGAAATGTACATCAATCAGGACATTCCAGACAATCCAGAGGAGGAGGAAAATTAAATGTTCATGTGAATGAAAATGTGAAGCAGAGTAGATGGAAACATAAGGAGGAAGGAGAGAGAAGACGAGAAATTGATTGAAGAGATCGCAATAAAATCATGGAGGAGTTCAGCAACATTCTCATCCCTTAAAAGAGAACCAGCAAATTCTGTACATCATGAATGGACAAGACTCTGTGAACGTGCAGAATGCTCTTCAGATTGATGAACAGCAGAGCAAAGATTTTGCAGATTCTCTTCCAGAAGGCTTCCATAGCCCCATTGGTAAGAGAATCACAACCATGAAGGTGATGAAGAAAGCTCTGACTGTGAAAGGCAAGCCCATCTACGACCTGGAGGCCCTCTTTGCTCGACTCTTAGTCGTGGGGCAGCAGCGTGGTATAGAGTTGAAAGATGTTTTTGATCATGAGCTCAGTCCAGTTCCACCATCACTCATTGATGAATTTGGTTGCCTGAGGAAGGGAGACAAGTCTGTCCTTGTCAAAAAAATTAGGAGTACCTGATGAAAATGCTTCACTTCCCAATGTTGTTCTAGTTGATGAAAGTCAGTTGATGGATCACATTGTCTGGCCGGTGGTATGATTAAGGACATTGCCTCAAGCATCAATACCGCCTCTCCAATGCCTATACTGCAGCTGGAGTTAATGAGATCCTCATCATCTTTGACCGGTACAATGATGAACCCAGTGCTAAGGATCATGAGAGGAGAAGGCGAGGAGGAATTGGTGTAACTGATTATAAGCTTACAGTCAACTCACCCCTTCCTTGTCGAGAAGCTGTGATGAAGAGCACATCAACTAAGACCCAGCTATCACGCCTTCTGTGCACATTTGATCTCACCATTAATAACATCTTATTGGTGAACCACACAGACTGCATTGTGAAGCATGAGGGCCAATACACCATCAAATAGAAGAACACTGTACTGTAAATGCTAGTTTAAACACTTCACTTTTCAGGTAGCCGATAGGCTAATCATTAGCTATTTTTTATCATTAGCCTTTCAGGCATTAGAATGTCATTATAATGCTGCTAGCATTAGCCTACATGCTGCAACAGGTATGAAATATAATGTTTTAGTGATCTTGTTGTTTCTATGAACATGAATTGTTGTTTATAGGAAACATCAACTTAGTCGAGGCATAAAAAGCCCTGTATATCCTCATTAAGTACTTAAACTTTTGAACTAGCTAGCTAGCTGATAGCACATGCAAGCTGGATGCTACCACCGGCTAGCAGCTAGACACTGCAGTAAAATGGTTAGCAAACCGTCCATGCCCCCGTAAATATTTCACTGTTTCAAGGACGAAATCAAGAGTGTCCAAAGGGGTGAAAACCACTTTAAATCGGGTCACATTATTGACTGTTGTGTGTCCGAGGGTTAGCTTGTGGGTTTTGTAAGGGCCAGCATGAGGGACAAGACCTACAAAGTTGTGTGGTGAGTTTTGCAGGGAGGTTGGTAATGCTAGTTAACATTAGCTAGGCTACTGTAGCCTTCATACGATGAGTAGTTCCTTCGCTTGGAAATGAAAATATGTTAGTATTTTTTTGGACTTTCTCTTCGTTTTTTCACTCGAAATGATATGTTGTATGCTTATGAGTTACTCCGTAGCTGATTAGCCTAAGACATGCTCTAAAACTCTTTAGATACGGATTTTTCCAAAACGTCAATGGGAGAAATGAATGGGAAATTTACTTCCGGACACTAAGCTCTCTTGGAGGAGGGGTGGGACTGTGATGCTCTATAGTGCAGATGGATAAGTGGAATGGCACCAGGGGGTCAAGAGCGTGCAGATTAGCTTCGGCATGTTAGCATACGCCATTTTCAAGTATGGCGCCGCATGGAGCATTTGGAACCAGGTCCATGCACGAAAAATCCGTGTTAGGCACGAGCTCTCATCTTGGCATTACATGTTGGTGGGCGGGTACCTATCCGGCGGCTACAGCCAAACATTATTCAGTGCGTATTTCTTGAGGAGCCTATGAGAAGACGTGTAGGGGAGACCGGGGACAGTTGCAACCATAGACATAATATACATAGACGCCGCATCGACCGCTACTCCTTACTAGCGCTGACGAGATTTGGAGCCGCCATCTTGGACCGGTCATCCACTCCACTCAGTGTAATCTGTTTGGCGGTGAGATGAGCTGTCAGCACTTAATTAATCATATCTCACTGAATACCGAACAGATTCTCACGCGGTTTTTTTTTGCTGCAAAGGTCATACATGTAGCTATGATACAGGACACATGATTTAGCGTATTTTAATATTCATAGTGGGTTTAACAGTAATAGAATATTCTGATATATGATATAAAGTGACCTGACTTCCGATATCAAAACTGGGAACATAATCCATGTTTGACAGCATAGACAAAACTAGTTTGATACAAGTTTAATGAGTTAAATATAGTTCACAGTTGACAGAAAAGTTCCATCAACAGCATTATTCACAGTCCACAGAAAGGTTCCATAAACATTTAAGTGAGATCAGTGCCATTCAGACATCTGAGGGGTATTCCAAGTAGGCCTATGTGGTTTAGTGACACACTTGGGTAAATTGACTCAGAATAAGTTGTAAACCTCCCAGTAGAAAAGCTGTATGATACAGGAAACATGGTTGTGTGTATTTTAATATTCATAGTGGGCTTAACAGTAATAGAATATTCTGATATATGATATATTATAAAGTGATGACATCCAATATAAAACTGGGAACATAACTAATCCACGTTTGACAGCATAGACAAAACTGGTTTGATACAAGTTTTAATGAGTTAAATTTACAGAAAAAAAATCCATTAACATTTTCAGTTCAGTGCCATCAAAAATAAAGTGATGAACAGACATTGGTGTGGCATAAAGGAAATGGAGTAACTGGGTTCAATATCAACAGCATTTGTTAGACAAGTTCCATAAATATTGTAAAGTGCAAGTTTGTAGGTTTGTTTCTGATCCTTAAAAACAGACATTGGTTTGGCATAGTAAGTGTAACAGTTCATCCATTCAAGACAAAAGGTGACTTGTCACTTGTACAGTGTCAATGGGTTCATGAACAGCATCTGTTATTTACAGTTCACAGAAAGGTTCCAGCCCCAATGAAGAGATTAAATAAAAGGAATTAAGAAACATTTTAGAAACTGCTAAGATCAACCCGTTCATTGCAATCAGTAAAGAATCAGGGAGTGTCTTCACAGGCTCAGTGAGACAGAGTTACCGTGATGCAGTTGGTTCTATGATTTCGACAACTGGTGCATGTCATTTTGTATGTTCCCACCTTGCTAAAATTGCTTGGGTACACTTTGGCTGAGAACAAAAGTGCTTCAGACAGCAGGTGGGCAAATAAGATGGCATAGTAAACTGGGTACTCCATAAAAGAGGACTGAGTCAACCAGACGATGGGAAAATGGGACACAGAGTGGCGAATGCAGGTGATGAAGGTGGAGCTCATAAATCAAACATTCAGTCACAGTGTAGCAGATGCCCTGCAGTACTGCAATGAAGAGCTGCACCTTCCTCAGTTCCAGGGGTGTGAGGAGACTGTTCAGTTCATTCAGTCTTCTTGAACAAGGCAGTTGTTCTGGAGAGATACAAAATAATAAATAAATGAATGAAAAGGAATTTGAGAGGCATCTTATTCTTGTTAGGGTAAATGACATGTGAATAACACAGTGTTGGGCAAGCTACTTCGAAATTTTAGTGAGCTAAACTATCAGTTACTCTGCCATGAATAAAACACTACACAAAACTACAACCCAGTCAAATGGATTAGTAGCCTAACACAAACACAGCAGTAGGCTAGTTCACTACATAGGAAGCTACTTTAAATTGTGCTAATTTCACATGACAAGAAAAGTGTAGCTTGTCTGGCTAAGCTACTTGATAAATAAAGAAGTTGAGCTATTGAAAAGTTACTTTATTCAGGAAATAGTGAGGCTACCACCAACACACTTATGCTACAAGTAGCAGCTAGCGATTGCCCAATAGGCTAGTCTGTGCCACTTGTGTAAAATTTGCCAGCCAAATCTAGTATGATTTATTTCTACAATACCCTTATTGTGTCAGTTGTAATCTAAGTCAGTGTTATGGAATATGACTTATCAAGTCTCAGTTCATAGCCGGGTGAACACCGAGTAAACATAGCCTAGTTAGATGGCTACGATTTTCATACAGTAATATCAAAGATTGCTCCTTCTCAGCTCTCTGGTAATATTCTATTCACAAAATACAACCAATAGTACGGTTATGTTAAATCTTACTTGTGAAAAGTAAATCCCCCGAGTATGGTCCGCCGATTTGAGAAGGAACATGCTGCACAGTGCTGTCATCTTGTGTCTTCTGCTGCAACGCAACGAGGAGTATGACCGGTCCAAGATGGCGGCCGCATTTCTTGTTTCCAGCAGCCAATGCGGCGTATATTATGTCTATGGTTGCAACAGGGGATGGTTGCAACATGTCACTTTTCTCCCATCAGAAACAAGGTAGAGTGATGACACTCACACTGCATGTGCTCAGTTGGATGCCCCCCCTAGCAGAGAAAAAGCAAGGAGATTCCTGAACTGCTCCAGGATTTATTGTAAAAAAACTGTTTTTTAGGTATGAAAGTATTTATTTTCTTGAGCTTTGTTTCTGTTAAACTGCTGTCACTGTTTTTGTGATTCAGCTCAAACTTATATGATTTAATTGAGTGATATGTTAACTTTAAGCTACTATGGTTAGCATGTGTCAAGGTCCCCTTGTTTAGCTAGCACATGAGGTTTTATCATGGCTGACAGGAAAGGGGACAGTTGCAAGCAACTGTCCCCATACAGTCCCGTACAATGCATAAATATGATAATATAAAATATATATTTTTAAAAACATGTTTTACATGACAATAGTCTAAATAAAAGTGAATTGCCTCCCAAATTGTTCCATTCTTCCTATGTCACTAAAGTCCTACTGTATTTTATATCAATTTCAATATTTGACATCTGCACATAAGGCCTACTCATCTAGACAAATCTATAATTGTCATCTAATCAAAGCTGGTGAATAAATAACACTGTAATATTATTATAACTTACATAACTTGTATTTACATACAAAAATAATAATTTTGCTGCATTGACATATATTGTAATATATTGTATTTTTAACATGTTGCAACCATCCCCAAACAATGTTGCAACTGTCCCCGGGCCGGGGTCAGTTGCAACATCTGACTCCTTACAGTCAAATGCAAATTGTGAAAAATGTAGATTCTGTAATTATCTTTAAATGGTTTAGACTATTAACAGACATATGTAAGTGTATTGTATCAAAAAATTGGTTTGTGTAATCCAAACCGTCTCTGAGTAACAGAGCCAAATGCAAAAAGTGTTGCAACTGCCCCCGGTCTCCCCTATATTATGGTTATTTATGCATCATATGACAAATAAAGAAAGTGTATTGATCTTGTTTCGTTGTTGTTTGTCCCGAACAAAAATAGCCTAAACATGATTAAATACAATAAATTACACAACAGCGGCATTAAGCCGTTGTCTCGTTGAACCATGGTCACACGTTGCTGTCAACCCATAGCCGCCCCCTTTTGAGCTTGCCAGAGGCTGAATCAGTAGGCTACTACATTGAAACACAATTATTGCCGCGAGTCATTCCAGGCTACAAATTTAATAAAAGTAAACCATGCATAATTAAAAAAAATAGCTCAATTTAGGCTACTTCGCTACGCAATAAGGTTTCCATTAGAGCACAGCGCACGTTTAATGAATGTGACAGGGACTGCCTTGTCTCACAATAAGCAGCTGGAAATTCCAACACTTTTTCAACTACACGAAACTTTACACTGATCATCAAATACCCCGTAGATTTAAGTGTCCATCAGTCTCAACATTTAACTATATATTAAAAGTCCAAAAGTAAATTAAATCCCATACCAAAACCGAAAATCGTCTGCTTTTGATAGCCTAGTATGCCGCTCCAAACAAAAGTTCTGCCTCGAATAAGCCTACCCCAAATAAATACCTGTGCTTTGCGAAGCCTAAGTAAATAGCAGACCCCGGACATAATGTAGGATTTACGGAAAGAATGCACACATACGATGTTGGACGCCTGGCGATGCTGGCCGTCTACTGTGCCTCTGACTCCGCTGCCTCATTTGGATGGTAGCCTAACTCGACAGGTGAGCGCGAAGATTGGATATCGTATATGCAGACTACATTCTCTTTAACGTTACTTTACCATCTGCGGTGTACAACCCAAAGTATTTCCAGACACCACATTTTAGATGAGTTGGGGACGTAATTGTCCGCTCATGCTGGCAAACAATAAAATAAAAAACAAACTAATCATAGACTGTAAAAATGCGTTACACATGGCACTAAAAACCGAATAGTTTATTTATAGTTCGACAACGGATATTTCACGTCATGTTCGAAAATATTTGACAAGACGTCAGGCAGACCGCTCTTAGTTAGAGCCGCTGTTATCCAATGAAATTAAGTGGCGCTTCAGGGCGACTCCACGCGCGTTCCCGAGCAACTTTTTCTTCTTCTTGTTACGTGGCAAGCAAAGTATGTGCATTATCGCCACCCTCTTACTGGAGGACAACTCTCTTTTTATAGAATATCCAATAAAAATCGACGTTGGTCCATGCGTCATTTCCAGCTTTAGAATTTGGCGCATGGTCAGAGCCGACTGGCGCTGGATCCGAACCCCAGTATTCAAGATGGCGTTGACTATGAATTGGCCGGATTTACTAGCCTAGCCTCCACCATTCATTTGTATGGAGGGCGGGACTTAGTCACTCTCTCCAGTTATATAATACCTCCATGAATGGCACCATATAAATGCCACTGTCAGAGAATTGGGTGACAGATGTCAAGGTCTCCTGGGGATGCATGCGCTGTCGGGATGTGACACTGCCTCCTATCCCTGTGGGAAGGGCAAGACATCTGCGCTGAAAGTACTCCTAGGAAATACCATTCCTGGTCTCAATACAGTGCTTGGGGAACCTGATGCCACTCATAGTGAGCTAAAAGATACTGGGACCGAGTTCTTTGTCGCACTGTATGGGCAGAAGAAGGCCAAGTCGATGAACACTCGCTACCAGATCTAGTCGCAGCAAAAAGCCTCCTAAACTTAAAAAGCTTCCTCCAACTGATACCAACCTGATGCTCCACATACTGCGTGCTCATCTTCAGGTCATGTTGTGGAAGGCTGCAGGAGAGAGCCTCGTGCAGATGTCAGAAACCAGATTTGGTGTATATGCAAATTTGAGCATTTTTAATGAGAGGGCCTCATTTGCATATTTAAACATTAAAATATAAAAACATACAATACATTTTAACATCTTAACATAAGTAACCAACTGAGAAAGTTTCATGGTTATATCTATTTATTTATTTTTTACCCTATTCACCTGTACTGTCTCGCCTTAATTGCCTATTATGCTAATTATGCTCAAAGTGCAACTTTAGGCAACCAAGTTAAATTCCATCCATTAGGCCTATAGATGACATTTCTGCAATAAAACTTTAGGGTACTCAACATTTCTGGGTTCAGGAAATTACGATTAGACTAGGCTACACACTGATTTGCATGCACAAAAGTTGCAAGAGTAGGGGATGGAGTAGAGCTGGAGACAAATTGACAAGCGTGATTTATTTTTGCGGAGAGAATGTGCAGGACTGAGCGGCGGCCATATTTTGTACCGCTTTCGGTACATCTAGTTGGAAAATGCAACGAATAAGTTCCGACTTTTATTTTGAAGGAATGCCGAAATGCGACGATATTGTAACTTTCGTTATTGTCGCCGGCTCCACGCAGCTGCTGTTAACGACAGGAAGTATCCCTGTTTGGTTTGCCTCTGTAACTTAATTTGCCGTTGTTTTTGAAAGGTTTGGGTTATATATTGATATCGAACGTGAACCTTTCGTATTGTTGAGCGTGTTGTTAGCTGTTTGGCCATACATACTCGTGTCTCTGGTTATGTTTACACGTCAGCACACAACTCATACGTAACCTTTATTTTACTGTCTATGCGTAACAACTCAAAGTGGACTGAAGTTGAACGTGGAAGGAAACGTCTAATGTGGGTACCAAACAGGAGCTGCTAAAAGTATATATAAAACAATGCCATCTTGTCATAGTTACTGTTTTATTGGTTGATGACCTAGGGTAGTCAGTCTTGTACTGTCTATGGTCCGACACCATCTACATTTCTGTCACAGTCGTAGTAGTCACCAGCTAGCGTGGGAAGACAGAATTGTTTAGTAGTGCATCAGGTAGAACTAGAGGCAATACGTGTCAAGTGATTTGAGTAACATTAGAAATTAGCCGGTCGTTTAGCTATTCCAGCTTTGTTTTCACTCACTCCTTAAGAACAGTAGTGTAAATGTGCTGGCGAATAAAACTCGGATAACGAGCGCACAAGGCTACATCGCAACAACTGCCACAGCCTTTTTGACATACAGTCAAAATAACATAAGGAAGGACTCAACATGGGCCTGTTTCGGAGCGAGGAGATGTGCTTGGCCCAGCTGTTTTTGCAGTCGGGATCGGCATATGACTGCATCAGTGAACTAGGAGAACTGGGACTTGCGGAATTCAGAGATGTGAGTGCATAACCGTATTTATCCAAGTACTGTAAAATAATTTTAGCTGGACGTGATGTTTTTGCTGGTTAAAATCAGCTTAACTATAGTTTTAGATGTACTCAACTGCTTAAGCCTAGTTTGTCTACAGTCTATACAAAGTGTAGGCTTGCCTATACTTTTGTCAGTTATTCGTTAGTTGCTTATTCCTTCAAGCACCCACAATTCCATTTTAATGTGTAGTTGTTGCAAATTTTATATTTTACCAGAAACTTTTTTTTTCTTACTGGAAGAAATCTTGGAAAAAATATTTGTATTCTTGAATCTGAACATTGAGTCATATGGAGGCAATCTTAAACTATGAGAAACACTTATTGTGCTATCTCAGGATGTTTTTTGTTTTCGTGCATTTTACATGCATTTTTGAAAATAACTTGCCCTGTAAGTAGGGCTGTCAGTAATTTTAGTGACGTAAAGTAGCTATGCAAAAAACTTTAAAGTCAAATAATTTAATGAGAGGACTTACCCATGATCTATTCCAGCTTCACCTTGGTCAAATAATGTCACAGCCATTGAGTAAAAACTTTAAAAGTTTCATGTCCCACCTGACTAAATACAGGTTTACTCTCTTTCCAGCTTAATCCAAGTGTCAACACCTTTCAGCGTAAATTTGTAACTGAAATTAAAAGATGTGAAGACATGGAGCGGATTTTAGGTAAGGGGGAGAAAGGTAACAATTTTGTCTACTGCTTCATCTCTATCAGGGCCATTTGATCCCCATGGGCTTTGTAGGTCTCATTAGATGTTTTTCCTAGAGTTTTTTTTTTATATATATGAAGAGATGTTGGATGAGGCAGAGGCAAGCATGGTTTGTTCCACCAAGTCCATATTTCCATTTACCTGGTTTTCACATAATAGCAAAACGTTTGGTTCAGTTGAAAAAGACGCCAACCTGTGTAGTAGTACTAGCATGTTAGCAATAATGACCACTGCTAGCACAGCACTATCATATAGGTTTTGTAAACATTGTTTACAGTGGGTGCGCTGATTGGCAGCACAGCCATGTGCAAAGTCGTGACAACAGATACCTTCCACTCCGGCTGGGGCGCTCTGTTGGAGGGCAGAGGATTAAGGGGCACTTCACTTGCGGAGAGTTCATATCAGTTACTTAGAACTCCTGGAAGTTTTTCTTGCCCTGAGACATTTTTGTGCACTTCTCTAGGGCCATCATGTGCTAGTGAGGACAGACAACGCTACAGTGATAGCCTACATGAATCGCCAGGGCGGGCTGCGCTCTGTCAGTTGCTGTGGAGCAGTGTTCACCTGCTCTCCCTACGAGCAACACACGTACCGGGCCTACTGAACTCCGGGACAGACCTGCTGTCCAGGGGTCACCCGCACCTACAATTTGGAACTCTAGCTTTTCCCCACCGCAGTCTTTTAATGCTATCTAATCATAACGTTAGCGTGCGCAGTCTGCACCATACTGGCTTAAGCCCAGTTCACACCAAATATTTGCAACGAGAGGAGCTGCAACATTCTATAAACCAGCAACTTGATGCAACATTCTAAAACCTTGCAACTGTGACTAGACATGGCGAATGCTTTGCAACGGCTTGCAACGATGTGCAACATCTAATTCACACCGCTGCAACAAATGCAAAATCTTTGGTGTGAATTGGGCTTTAAACAGACAATCTGACAGGTTTTAGAAGATTAAGTACAACCCAAAACTAAAAACAGACCAGGCCTCTATTTCAGACCGGTCTTTAGCCCAAACCTGTAGCCACACCAGGCGTTTAAAAGAGACAGGTGTCTATTTGGGACTCTGCTATTATTTGAAGCAGGTAGAGGGTGATGTGCAGGTGTGGCAAGTTGCGTTGATTGCTAGAAGAGATATCCGCACACTGTGTCTAAAGCTCCCAGTTTAATGGTGGATGATGATACACAACGTTTCGACCACTCAGGTCTTCGTCAGGTGTAAAAAACTTTGTATTGCTAGAAAACACGCATTGTCAACTGTTCTCTTCCCCTACGAAGGGATTTACTCTCCGAGGCGAGGAGGGAAATACTTCATCCTCAGCCGGACATACGAGCTCTTTGGGCCTGGCCTGTGAGAGGCTAAATTAAAGTTCAGCAGGCCTGCCTCAAAATGTAATCACTACTAATCAGTGTACCAGTGTGCCAGAGCGCCATCTACCAGGTCTCTGTATAACCTGAAATGGAGGGTGTTTGAATGTTAACCAATTGGTGTGAGGAATATCAGGAGTTACCTTACCAGTGCTCTGTTCCTGTGGTGCTCTTCTTTTTACAAGAGCTCTTGGGTCAGGCTAAAGCTTTCTCTACAGTCAAGGTTTTTTTAGTTGCTATCTCGGCGTGTCACATTAAGCATTGGGATGGTGATGATGGGAATATTTGTAAATGTTTGTATAGTGCTGTACAGTTTGTATGGTGCTTGTTAAAATTGCATATTGCAACTGTTATTTTGATAAATAATTGTTATACATAATAATTGTTATAAATGTAGTACAGAGTGTTTAGTCTATTGCACAATCACCCCCGTCCACGTCTCGCTTATCTCCCTCCGAGATCCAGGGTTACAGAAACGTAACCAATAGTTCTGCGTGAGTAGTCTACAGTATGCCTCAGACAATTCAAGCTGTCAGAAAGAGGTGCCAGAGGTGCAACAAAGTACTAATTAGGAACTTTTTGGGTTTGTGATTCCATATTTTTTCTTTTACATGATCTGAAAAGTAAATATCCTTTAATCACTACAATGTTAATTACTACAGTGTTAATGAGCTATGTTTCACAAAGCCAGAATGTTAATCTGTTAATAAAAGAGCTGAATGAACAATCTCCAAGAGTGGTGATTCCATAGTTTTTGCCAGGGGTTGTAGTAGGGAGGGAAATGTTTTTACAGATTTTCTTATTATTGTTTTTTACCCTAATTGCAGGATATTTACTAAAGGAGATCAAGAAGTCAGATATTCCACTACCTGAGGGGCAGGTGAATCCAATTGCTCCCCTACCTAAACAAGCTTTGGCTGTTATGGTGAGTTCAAGTCATTCACTTTCAGATACGGTTGTTGCTGCACCGTCTCAGATTTTGTTCAAACCTTGTCTATATCATCAATGGGTGCTAAAACCAAGGCCTGTGAAATATTTTTGTGCAAATCTTCGCACAAAGGATTATATTTCTAGAGAAAATACTGATTGATGGCAGGTGTGTCCCAATAAAAGAGTTTTGAGACTTAAAAGTTAATCTGAAACTAGGGAGTTCTATAAAGTCAATGAGACTGTGGTACAAAGTTTTAATGGCTGAATCTTAACATGTTTGTCTTCCATTTTACAAGGTTTTGTCAGGCTAGGAATAGTACTTTTTAAGATTTGATATATGTCCAAAGATGGCCTCCAAGATAAGGCCTTTTAGAAAGTGTAAGGGAAAAAATACTATAAAAACAATAAAAAATATTTTACAGGTTTTAGTTTTGGAACCTAGACATTGTGTAGACAAATGGAGTCGGTGCTGCAGCCATTTTCCTGGATTTTGTCTGATTTCACACAGAATGACTCTTATTTCAGCTCATCTTAATGAGGTGTTTGTTTGTCAGCTTATTACATATTAAAATGGTCTTGAATTTATATATTAATTTATATATTTGAATTTCTTTGAAATCTTGGTGGTGATCTGAGTACTTTCAACCATCTCATTTTACAGTCGGATTGCACAATTGATTGTACAAAGTTTTCATCAGTATAGAGATCCTTCAAAGTAACTATAGGGTAATTCCACATCAACACAACAATGTTGGTTTTCAATACCATGGTTTGGAGATTTTTGCTCAAATATTGTCTGCCATGTCTCTTCACTATTAAACAAAAACATCAGCCAAATATCTTCTTTTTTTTACTTGATATGTCTAGGGAGGGAAAGTGAAAAACAGCACCCCTAGTGGTTTTGTTCCTATTGAAGAGCAGTTTTAAAAATATATATTATGAAGCCAAATCAGCAAAATTGATATAGTGTATACAGAAATAATCTACTAACTATGAAAATTTCAGACAATATTTTGCCGCCTTTTATAAAATTGCGTGAGTAGAGGCACAGCACAAATTACCTGTACATAAAGGTCATCACCACTCAGTTGATATCGTTCTCTGCCATTAGAAAAACTGTTCAGCCAGTCAAGCAAATTGGCATTTTGATCAGTTCGATGAAGCACCCAATCTGGTGACAAGAAACTGTAGTTTTTTACCATGTTACAAAAAACTTGAAACAAACCATACTGGCGCTAAAAAAAAGAATGCAATAGACATTACCCCAATGCATATCACCTGGAAGCCATTCCACTAACTTCCCGATGTGGACTGAGATATTATTTTCTTATAAATATAATATATAATAATAATCTTATAAACATTTTAAATAATCTTATAATAATCTTATAAAAAGATCTTTATGGAGCAAGTGTTTGGAACCAAAATCAGTAGTGGGCGATAAAATTGCTCTCCCTCTCTATTCAATCCAACTTATTCACAAAACTGGAAATCCTTCTGGTTTTCATCTTCTGTCCGTTCTATTTACATTATAACTTAGTGCAGTCTCAGATGGATAACTAGAATGCAAGGATTAAAGTTCTCCGTTGTATGACGGATTTCCGTCAATTTGATTTTAGAAATGAGGAAAAAAAATAGCCCCCCATCACCTTTTCTTTTCCTTTTTTTTAAGGCAACTAATATTAGGTCCGATGAATTAATGTGTGTGATGGTATCATATATACTGCACTCTGCACTATATATGATGGCCGGATAAAAGTGCTTGGGGCCGCAGTTTGCCCACCCCTGACCTAGGTAATGTTACCGTTAGCGTTGGTTGAGTGATGGAGGCCAATTTGATTGATTGCATTTGTAGAAAACTATAAATGCGGTTATACCAAGCAAATTGATAACAGCACTGTAATTGTATCTTTCGACTGTCATTTGTTGCACGTGCTACAAAAATCATTCTGTGCAATGGAAGATTTACCAACGTTACACCGGTCTGATACAGTTTTGCCTATACATGCATGAGACAGAGACGCCTGTTTATTTTGTTTTAAGTGCGTGCAGGGTGTGAGAGGGGAATCGATGTGCTTTGATTCCAGCTTGGTAGTTGTAGTCTGTGAAATTTAAAAAGCACGTGTGTGTGAAGTATCCAATGACACCTTCATTTCATTATGGCTGCTTTAGCAACACACCTTAAGCTAGTGGGTCCCATTTAGAAGTGGCTACTTCGCGCTTTCCTTGACTCATGGAGTTGCGTGAATTTTATTACAACTTTTTTGCCACGGGCAGTTTAAGTCCGCTTGATACTGTACGGCGTAAGCCATTGGTTTCCAAAGGAGATTTTATTTGTGTCGCCAGCATAGCCTATTGACAATTTATGTTGTAAATAGGCCTACCTTATAAGCCTACCTGTAGCTTAGGGAAGCTAACAGCTTTCTATTAGGATCTAGTTTGTTAGTTACAGTTTTGTCATAACTCCCTGATGCATTTTTGCATTTAGAATGGCCAGAGCGTGGATATCTCAATCGGAAAATTAAACAATATCGGGTGCCTATGGACTAGGCTGGGTGAACCCAGCCTGATATACCCGCTATTTATTTTTTGATTTCTTAAAAGATTGAGCTTGGTCTGGTGAACATGAAGGGGGTCAAGGGAACATGAATCAGCCTATATTTGCACGAACAATAACGGACAACAGCTCTTCAACTTTGGCCCGTTAAAATGTGTATGAACAGTCTAGCGACGCATTTCATCAAGGCCCATTTGGACATGTCAGTTATTTGCACCACTGGTTAGATGTAAAACAACATTTCATTTCAGACTACTGTTACTTAATTTGTGCATTAACAATAACGTTTCAGACTACTGTTACTTAATTTGTGCATTAACAATAACGTTTCAGACTACTGTTACTTAATTTGTGCATTGACAATAAAGTATTACATGAACTAAAGATGACTAAAATCTTATGTAGAAGAAGAACATTCACAAAAAATCCAGCCATCCAAAAATGACCTTTGTTTTTGATAGCTGTTGAAAACGGCATGGAACTGACAGAGATGTTTTTGTTTATAAATAAATAAATAAATAAATAACATTATGCATTATGATACCTTTTGCTTTTCCCAAATACAATGTAGCCTACAGGTGTAAGTGACCTTTCATCAATCCAGTTGCAATGGATGAACTGTGATGAACTGCCCTACTTGTGATTGTTTAGAGATTTTAAAGGTTTTATAACAATGCTAAACAAAAGTTTCAAGAGTGGGGGATGGAGTAAAATATGGAGACAAATTGAAGTGTGATTTATTTTCGCGGAACGGATGTACAGGACTGAGCGGCGGTCATATTTTGTACCGCTATGCGGTACATCTAGTTGTTACAGTTTTTAATCAATGCAACTAACATTATGTGTAAAGCGACGCAATATAACCCGTAGCCTATGCAATTTATTATCTCTCCTGTTATGACATGTACAACAATGTTTTTCACAATTCTGCTCATTGGAAAACTGAGTTGTCTGTAAAACTCAAAATTACCATGTTTTCATTAAATGCTGATGAGGCAACAAATGGGAATATGAACAATATCTAGAATGTTCTGATTCGTTACTTTGAAATGGGAAGTCTTGCAAACTTGATTTTATAGATTTTACTTGGTGTTGAATTGCATATTAACAAGAAAAAACCCTTTAAACACTTTGGGCCTGAAGTAATTAAATAAGAGTGTAAGTTAAAGCCTTTCTACAATATTGCTGCAGTAGAAAAGAACATCAATGGCTAATCAATAGTCAGAGATGGTACTGAAATATTGTTTTGTTCATCAGGAAAACTCAATCTCAATCAAGAACACTCAATTCACCTTATTCACATGGCGGCCATTGGCGGCTAAAACGAGGCTAGAGGGTACAAACCATAGGATTGTTATGTTCTATGCATTCACCTGTAGGTGGCATTAATTATATAGTAAGTGTACCCTGTAGCCTCGTTTTGGTTTAAACAATGGCTGCCGTGTGAATAAGGCGAATACTCCCTTTACTTTGCTGTTTGCATCTTTTTGTACATTAAAGACCAATAGGTTGCGACCGCAAAAGGTGTGTTATCTCTATAGGTAGAATAACGTATGACTTATGGCCTAAAAAAAGTTCAGTCAAACGATTTTTTTTTTACTTTAATCCCTGAGAATATGCTTCAACTTATACATCTTTCTAAATGTTAAAGGAGCTGTATGTAAGATTTTCTTTGTAATAAATCATAAAATGATCACAATATACCATCAGAGATTAAGGAAACATGTTGTTTTCAAATTCTGACTTCACTGACAACAATGGTACAGCCTGGATATTCACAATGTAAACTTACACTTTTTACGGTCCGCAAATACTGTTTATATTTTGAGTTTGTGCTTTGGCTTGCCACGTCACCCTTCGCCAAGTTTACCAATCACGCACCTATTAGTAATGCGACCTTCAGGTTGCCAGATAAATCAAGATAGCACACAGAGTTCAGTAGATGGTCCTAGATGAGTGGTTCTCAAGCTTTTTCTGTCATTCCCCACTTTGGAGCTGGGGAATTTTCAAGCCCCACCTGACCCCATCAACCCAGCAAAATGGGAATGTTATTACACCCACGTTTACATTTCCCGTCTCGGTGTGCTGGATCAGATGTTATTTTAATTCATATTTCTGTCTGTTTATTACTTGTTTGTGTGTGGCTATTTTGTTTTGAATCTACAGTATGATCATCCTTCCTGCCCCCCCCCTCTATTCCCCACTACACTCCTACACTTTAGGAGCCACTGAACTAGATATATTTGCAGATTAACATAATTTCTCTGGTTTTTAAAGATTGGATTTTGTGAAAGACAGCGAGAAATAGACACAATAGCACCATTGTAACAATAGCACCTTTAACAATTCTGCACTCTGCACTATATATTCTATATAATATATGACTGACAAAAATATAAAAGTTTGCTTTTACATGGCTTCGGATACTTGCATTGCAGGGCTATTTAAGCTGTGCACTCTGAAATGTTCTGCTTGTGCTCCTAAAATGTTCAGTAACAGGATACAATATGCCTGGTAAAACAAATCAGTCTGGAGCCATGCATTTAATTTTTTCATTTAATTCTAAAAAATGCCTTTCTCATACTATACAAGAACACTTATATGATAATGTTGTGTCCTATAATTAATGTTAAGATGATTGTCTTCCTTTCTGCCCTGTTTTTTAGGAGCAGCTTCAGAGACTTGAGCTGGAATTGAGTGAGGTGACCAGGAACAAAGAAAAACTACAGAAGAATCTTCTGGAACTGACAGAGTACACCCACATGCTGCACATCACAAAGAATTTTGCACAGCGCAACACAGAGGTGTGTAAGCGAACAGTGATTTGCTGTAGCCTTTGCTCCTCAGTGTCACAGATAGGCTAATGGAAAGTTCAACTCATCTACTGTCAAATTGTTAAGTTTACGGCCTCTCTGAAGTGTCAGAAGTGTGGGTGTTGAAGGGATAGCTTCTGATGACCATGACCATGAACGCACTACTGAGTTATAATGAGGTGATTTTGGCTGTTTTTATGGTCTATTGGCTGTACATTACTGCAACCATGTAGTCATGTGGATTATGTCGTTAAGTCATAAAAGGCTTCAGAGTACATTTAGTTTTCTGCTTCTTTCAAAAATATGATAATAATATTGAGCATCAATGATACAGAATACATCTATGATACAGGAAAACAGAAATGGTTAGATACAAAACCTTTCTCTTTCCTCTCCTACAAAACTCATTCCTCCTAAACCCACCATAAGGGAAACTAGAATAACATTTTTACCCTTGAAGAATACACTCTGACATGACCTCCCAAAACTAGTTTTGTAGAATATACTCAAAATGTCATTACAAGACATTGTATCCAGTGTTTGTAAAGTTTGTCACATACCTCTGTTTACCTCGGTCACTTCCTGTAAAGTCGAAACATTGGATTTATACTGTTTCTTCACAATTACTAACTTAAACATCCATAGTGGTATCTCGTAAGGATCATGTTCATGTTGCACAGCACTTGTAAGGACATTTTAGGTCTGTTAAGAAACACAAACACACATTCACAATGATTTGATCTCAGAACAAAGCACTGTAAGATTAGCTTGGTGAATTTTAGTTTATGTGGCAAAAAACATTTGAGCAAGGCATTTTAACTAAAGCTGCTCATTTGGCGTTTTCAATTCATGCATTGAAGTTAAAGGTTTCAGTCTATGTCACGAATGATTTAGGATACAACAGAAATATTAACTTTGTAGCCTAGAGCTTCAGTGAATAAACACTGATTCAATCATTAACGATGTCTAGGAAAATGGTTGAACAACTTGCAGTTGTCTTTCAGAAGTTTTTTTTTTTTGCATTCAGGGCCACAGTAATTGCCTAGTGTCTTGATGAAGTCTTTCCTACCAGTTGGCTGTTAAAAGTACAGCTGACAGACTGGCTCTCCTCAAACCTTTCTCTACAAGTACAGCTCAAAATTATTGATGACATCAGCTCAGTACTGTTGATTCCTTTGTTATTGTGATTGTCTTTGAGTGTAATTACTTTGTGTGTGTGTGTGTGCGTGCGTGCATGTGCGTGCGTGCATGGGTGCATTTGTGATGTATGTGTTTATTTCAGTATGAGTCTATTCAGACCCAGTATGAAGAGTTCCCTTTCTTGGAAAAAGAATCCATCATGGATTGTAGCAGTATGCAGAGGCTGGGGGCTAAACTTGGGTGAGTCTAACTATGAATATTTAAAAAAATATGAATTTATGATTTTGTTGGTCATGGACAATCATAACAGTATTGTGTGATTTATTACAAAATAAGTTCAATACATTAAAATGTTTTGTAATTTCAATTGCTGCATAACTTTATTATGTATTTATTTTCTATTTGTACATCAACCCACACCTTTATCCAGCTTCATCTCCGGCCTAATCCAGCGGGTTAAAATAGAGGCCTTCGAACGGATGTTGTGGAGGGTCTGCAAAGGCTACACCATCCTCAGTTACTCAGAGATTGATGAATGCCTTCAGGAACCTGAATCGGTACCACTGCTCTAAATAACCACTGCAGTAGATGTAACACAAAAACACACAGAAACTATGACAAAGACAGACAAATCAGAAATTGTGGGAAATGGGTCCACTAAAACAATAGTTTCTCATTGTATTTGCCTCTATTTCTAGGCTGAAGATCCAAGGACTGTGGTGTTTCTAATATCCTATTGGGGTGATCAGATTGGACAGAAAGTGAAGAAAATATGTGACTGGTAACTAATTTTAGACAACATGCTTGATCAGTCAAATAAACCAAACTATGCGTGAAAAGTTGCTGAACAGATTTTGTGTCTGTTTTTTTTCCAGCTATCACTGTCACCTTTATCCATACCCCAATAGCAATGAAGAAAGGGCTGATGTGATTGATGGGCTGAAAACACGTATCCAGGATCTGCACACAGTAAGTACTCTCAGTTCTTTCAGTTTCCTTTTTACCCTTTGACAAATGGTTTATCACAGTCTCATCAGAACACACAGACACTCTCTAATACACACACACACACACACACACACAGTGCAGTGCTAAGTTTGATGTTGTTTGGATAAGACATGCAAAAGATATTGGTAAAAGAAGCACAGATTGGCTTTTGCCGCTCTAGCCGCTGGCCACTCCCCCTTTCACACACGCACCAGAGAGGGTAGAAGTGGCGGAGCTTCGGCAGCACTGAATCAGTAGGCCTACAGCTGGGTAGAAAGTCAGTGAGTGCAAGATGTTTGGATGATTATCATGTCTGACCTCAACAATAAAGACTGCTTCTGTATGCGTTTTGCTTGCATAAAATAATTCAGTGGATTTTGCGATATCACCAACCCACACGGGTATGCAGCGGCTACATAAAACTATGTAAAAAAGGATGTGTAAACTGATACTTGAATAGCCTAGGCTATTTTGGACTGTCTTTGAACTGTTCCGAACGGTTTCAGGATGCCACACATGAAAAGCTACAGACAACGAATGGCAGACAGAGCGTGATGCCACTTCTAGGCTACCAGAGACTGTTTTTGCAGTCACATTGTTGCAAATTTTATATGACTATTAGGGTTGGGCACCAAAACCTGATTCTAATATGGCAGACCGCCATATAGTGCCGGTAGTAACGACATTGAATAACTGTGGATTTTGGTACCTCATTCAGTGCCACTGAAATCTCCAATGTTTTTTTTTTTTTTTTTTTGTTTCAAATACGAAGCATAGCTTTATTGCTTGCTTGAGTATCCCAACTTTGTTTATTCAATCCCATTTATTCGTTCCTGCTTTTAAAAAAGTAAAAGATTCTCGAACACTACATGGCTGTTCTGAAATCATTGGTCAGTATATTGTACCATTCATTATAAAGTAAGTCATGAAATTTCAAAGGGAAAGTCATGGAATTTTACAACCCTGTTTAAGTGAGCCCGTATGTCCGTGTTACAGAATTTGCAGTGTACCTTGTTGACTGCATTAAAGGAGAATTCCGGAGAATTCCGGTGTGATATTGACCTAAGTGTGTTGAAACATGATACCGAGTGTGAACATATGTCTCATAGCTCATCTTGGCTTGTCCCCTGCACTCAGAAAGCTGGCGCTAGTTAGCTGACGCTACCAACAGTTTTTCGATGGGGGTGCCTCGGGCATTGGCCTAGCCATGCAAATAAATCACTGTTTTACACCATTTACGAGGCTCAAAGTAGCTCCATACTTCATTGGTAGACTTCCGAGGGCCTTGACATTTAAAACGAGACATTGAGAACTTTGAAAGAGCACTGGTAGTTTATTTACAAGACGATTTATACAGACAGTACCTTGAGGAAGTTTACCGTTCAACGCCATCTTGAATCTTGAATTTAGTCATGATAAGTCGAGCGACGAGTACGAATGAACAGGTATGACAAGGGATCAGATTCCAAAAATAATTCTGTGGAAATGCATGGATTCCAGTTGCTTCCAGTTTTGTATGTATGTGCATAATGTAGGTGCATAATGGTTATGAAAACCCACCAAACTGATTTCAAACCAGCCCAATTTGTTCGCCTGCCTAAACTATTTTTTACCTGCAATATAGAACTCAAAACTGCCTAATCTGGTAACACTGTCAGAAATAGATTATTAGATGTATCAATAGAGAAAGGAATCTATATAGTTTGGTCATGACAACTAGTTATTAATTTATGCAAATATTTATTCATTCATTTATTTCTGTTATGCATTATGGCACACCGCACTTTTCATCACGGCACAACGGTTGAGAACCACTGTCCTAATGATGTGACCATTGTTTTTATATAACCACTTTATCAGGTTCTTCATCGGACTGAAGACTATCTGCGGCAAGTGTTGAACAAGGCGTCTGAGTCTGTATATACCTGGGTAATCCAGGTAAAGAAAATGAAGGCCATATATCATATTCTAAACCTTTGCAGCTTTGATGTCACCAACAAGTGCCTAATTGCAGAGATCTGGTGCCCCCTTAATGACCTACCAGCCCTGCGAAGGGCACTGGAAGAAGGTTCGGTGAGTGTGTTTAACTGTGAACCTGTGATAAAGTTTCTTGTTGGTGGAATGAGCTACCTAGCACTGCATGAAAAGTGGGATTTTCATCAGTATGCGGCACTGTAGATTGTGGAAGTTCAGGTATACGACTGTACACAGCAATTTGCAGGCAACAGCGAAAACGGCAATGAATTGTCGGAAATTGACGTGGGCCTTGCTTGGCAGTCGTCTCCCCATGAGGCTTTAACATGTAAATGAAAATGCTGTGAGCTATACAAATGCAAATCAGGGTAGCAGTTCTCCACTTACCTTGTGAGAGAAAAGAGAGTAAACATCTCAGAACTCCTTTGATTAAAGTAATTTAGTTCGAAAACAAAAGATTGAACCCATTATCATCCATAAATTCCTTTAAAGGCACTTCTTCCCATTGGCTTCGATCCCGATAATCACTGATTGCAGTTATGATTTTATATTGTTAAATTATTGTTAAATAATACTTATGTTACTTTTAACATTTTTTAAACGTAGCGAAGGAGTGGAGCCACTGTGCCATCATTTGTGAACCGCATTCCCAGCAGTGACACTCCACCCACTCTTATCAGGACCAACAAGTTCACCTCAGGATTCCAGAACATTGTGGATGCCTATGGTGTGGGGAACTACAGAGAGGTCAACCCAGGTCAGTATCAGTGTGTGTGTGTTCTGAGCTAGAAAAAGGTATAATGAGAATTGCATCATGCTGAAGGTTACAATGAAGAATATTGGTATGGGAAACTTGTCGTTTTCTAACTCCCTGTCTGGAACCGACGAGATAGCAGCTTAAAATGAGTGCTGTTCCTCAGCAGCAGCCATCTTTGATGTCGGTGCTCTATCATAATCGTCTAAAGCCTGCCTCAATGGTGTGATTGGTGCCTGAATTTAGGCACATTGGAAATGGGCTTGAATGGGCTCTTGGTTAGGAGGACCTGCAGAGCAAATCCCAAATTTGCCAGAAGTTCATCTTGATTTCCCAAGCTAGCGATCACTCACACGTTGCATATAATCAGAGCCGTACAGACCAGCGATATTAATAACTTGGCTCATCAATATATCGTATTCATCTCTAAGTACACAATTCACTACAATAAAACATTAATATAAAGTTATAGTTATCATTAATGTTCAATAAAACATGTGGTTGACTAATTTACTCTTATCTCTATCCTTTTGAAATGGCTGTAATACATTTACTAGCTTTAATTAGCATAAATTCATATTTATTATGAAATGTTTTTCTGCAGCTCCATATACCATCATCACCTTTCCTTTTCTGTTTGCTGTGATGTTTGGAGATCTGGGCCATGGCATTTTAATGGCATGCTTTGCTTTGTGGATGGTACTGTATGAAAATGACCGTAAATTGAAACACACCAGAAATGAGGTACGTGTTGTTCATTCATGTTGCTTGTTGGAATTTCCTTCTCATGGTCCTAATGTAACTTTGCAAAGTCACTATATGGTGATTTTTTAAGAAGGTAATTTTGGAAGCCTATGCCAATGAAATAAAGACTTTCCCATAGTTTTGACAGCAAGAGCTTTGCACACTAACGTAAATGAATGTTTGATGAATGTAATGTACTTACTATTGAATATATGGGACAGCATTATAACACTTCATATGTCAAACTGTCTGTGAAATTGCAATGTAAATTAGTCTTTATTGCCAATGTTTGAACTTCAAGAAATGAGACCATCACAATTCCCATTTTCCCATAGATCTGGAACACCTTCTTTGAAGGCCGCTACCTTATTCTGTTGATGGGACTGTTTTCGGTGTACACAGGACTTATCTACAATGATTGTTTCTCCAAGTCCCTCAACCTCTTTGGCTCTAGATGGAATGTGACAGCCATGTTCACCCATGGTAACTGGACGTGAGTTCCAATTTTAAGACTAACTAGTGCAGTGCCCGTTCAAACATGACATTCCTGTAGAAAACCTGTAGCCCAATTACATGTCCGCAGGTGTGCCTGCTTTAAAAATAGGATGATGGGGACAGCTTCCAGCTAAGCATCCAATAATGAATACTGAGTATATAATATATTAGCCTATAATTAATGTGCAGTAAGCAGATTTTAGGCATGGCTGCATGTGATATTTTTACAGATAAAAATGACATGGGTCTAAGCCTAACACCTGCTTTGAGTTAAGGCTATATGTTTATTGGTAAGCTTATTGAATAACCTCCTGATAGAGAAGACAAGCCATTTTGTGGAAGGATGCATCATCGCATGAAATTTACAAGGATGTGAATCACGCTGTCTGCCACTCGTTGTCTGAAGCTGATCGAAATGACATAAGCCTAAAGCTTTGATGTAAGGCTATATGTTTAGCCTATTGAATAACTTAATGATATAGAAGACAAGCCATTTTGTAGAAAGATCCATCATCATATGAGATTTTCAACGATGTGACTCAAACAGTCTTTGGTACCATAAGTGTCGCTCTGTCTGCACTCATTGTCTAGCTGTGTGACATTCAGAATTCTGAATTCTGAAATTTAGGACCATTTGCTCATTTCAATTTGGGACCATTTGCTTATTCTAAGTCTCAAATCCAAAGTAGCCTGGGCTATTCGAAGTGTCGGTTTATTCATTTTCATTTTCACGTCATTTTGAATAGCCACTGCATAGGCCTACCCGTGTTTGTTGGCGTGTAAAATCCGTGGAATCTTTTCATGCAAACTGCATACAGGAGGACATGAATATCATCCAAAACATTTTGAATCTTGACCCGTTCTGTCTTGATTCAGTGCTGACAACTCGGCTTACCCTCTGTACTTACTACCTTTACTTTTAAGCTCTTATCTTGGCCATTGTAAGGGGCATCTACACATGCTATATCTTGAGGGGGTTCAAGACAGCCTAGGCTAGAGGAAGTCTTGGTCCGCACCATCTAACAAACTCTGGTACGGTCCCGCTGGTGAGAAAGTAAACCTGAAAGGAATATGTCCAACGGTCTAGTTGTAATGAATTATGGGAGTTAAGATTACTGGACTGTGGGTCAAATTAGGTACATTTAATTTCCTATTCACTTCCTAAATAAATGCGAAATTGGTCCTAATAACGTGAAACGTGGACAAATGTAGATGCAGGAGGTAACAATGTTTCATAGATGTAAGGTCGGCTACGTACACGGCAACACAAATAAGATTATTTTCTGGTCGCAGTCACGACTCGTTCCCAAACTCTACAATTTCTCAAAGGTGACCAATGCAAACAATGTAGTCTAGAAAAGTGGTCAACTTGGATCAAAATTGACAAACACAAACTGAAAAATCGGTACTACCTAGTTTGAGTTGCTGCAGCCAACAGCCAGGGATAGGCAGTATTTCTGATACATGTGTTTTTAAAATAAGTATTTCAAATATAAAATACTATGTTGTCATTTGTATTTTATTTTGTTGAAGAACTTTGCATCAAAATACTTTATACTTTATAGGTGTGTATTTTTGTAGTTGTAGTGACATCAAAAAAGTGTAAAACAATAAATGCAGCCTCTGACTGGTGCTGACTTGTAATTTGCGCAGAGTTGTTGTTCTAGGGATATTCCAAGTATGTGGTAAACCTCCTACAACAAGAGCCCTGTGACATTGTTTTGTAAGGAGAATGAAGCTATAGCTCTTCTATTATGTTTACCACTTACTCCGACTTAACTTTAGTTCCTGTCCCACCCCCATATAATGGCTCTGACGCGCATGCATGGATTTGTTGTAATCACAAATCTGATCAATGCTGAGTTGTTAAATTCTCAATTCCTGGGGAACTGCATTGTTTTACTTATCAAACTTTTCATCATGTCATAATTGACTGCTATTTTGCAGTCAAGTCAGTGATGATTGTGCTGTGGGTGTATATTTACCAAATGGAGTTTTCAACATCAAGGATATTTTTGCAGTATGTTAATGCAAAAAAATAGATGTACCGCAAAGTGGTACAAAATATCAACACCGCTCCGTCCTGCACATTCTCTCCGCAAAAATAAATCACGTTTGTCAATTTGTCTCCATCCCCTACTTTTGCAACTTTTCTGTATGTAAATGAGTGTGTGCATGTGTGTGTTTGCTTTTGTGTATATGTGTACTTTTCTGTGTGTGAGTTTTAGCTTGTGAGTGTGTGTGTGTGTGTGGGGGCGTTCTTGAGATGTTCACAGAAAACTGTGTCCGGCCCTCCATTCGGGGGTCCAGTCCTCTATTCGGGGGGTCCAGTCCGGCGGGGGGGCGTGACGGAAAAACAATGGTTCTGTGTCATCCTTGTGGGGCTACATGCCCACCAAGCTTGTGTGCACCCCAGTCTTTCAGTGTACCAGGGATCGTTGACACAAAATTACTGAAGAAAAAAAAGAAAACTCGGAAGAAAAAAAAAAATTCTATGTCTTATCACATTTTTCTATGTGGTATGACACTTTTGAACAATAGTTTATGTCTGTCATTAGCTAACTCTATATTTAATTATACTCACATTATCTCCCATACTATAGGCAAGGAACAATAAGCAAAACTGGATTGCACGCTCTTGATCCCAGTGTCATTGGAGTCTTCAGTGGGCCCTATCCGTTTGGTATCGACCCAGTGAGTACCTGTTATATATAACATTTGCAGTCAGAGCAGATGTACCGGTCACTAATGGTTTCCTAAAAGGTCTCTCTCTCTGGTGTTTCAGATATGGAACATGGCATCAAATCGGCTCACTTTCTTGAACTCTTACAAGATGAAAATGTCTGTGATTCTGGGAATCATCCATATGAGCTTTGGTGTTATCCTTGGAGTCTTCAACCACCTGTAAGTGTATCTTTTGGGTGTCTGGATCATGGCTATACCTAATTTACACACACCTTGGCTTAAATCCCTTTCAAATCGTTCTACTTATTTGCTAATAGTTCAGTGAGAATATTTTGTCCTTGATAAATCATGATTTGACACTGAGGTCATTGGATGTCAAGTCAGGTTGTTGCTGTGATGTCTAAGATTTTGTTCCTACCTTGTCCATATCATGAATGGGTCCCAAAACCAAGGCCAGTAGCATTTCTGGTCCAAAGCTAGGTCTTCATATTTTTCAGCCATTCATATTATTTTAGTTTTAAAGCCTGAATCAGAGCTGTAGTGGAGGCTAAACACACGTAATTGCGGTTTACGCACCTCCTGAATTTCGGATAGAGTTCGAGATAAACTATAAACTACAAGAGTTTATAGTTTACATTCCAAGTCATCAAACCTTCTGGAATTTGTTGCCATTTTTTTAGCTAGAGATCTTGTGTGCATAGGCCTACACACATGACATTATTTGCCACCTGTTTACGGATCCAACTCTGATGGTCTTAGAATTAGAGCAACCAAGAGTAAACTGTTAATTCATTAAAGGAAAGATCCGAAGTTAAAACAACCTGGGGTCCATTTATAGATGATAACGAGTTCAAAGTTTCGTTTGGGAGCAAAATAACATTAATTACATTAGCATCAAAATGGTTTATAGAATGTAGCAGCTATAGAATAATCGCTATTTTTCGCTAGACGAGGCTCAAAATAGCCTTACACTTTGGTAGTAGCGTGAATAGGGTCCCTGCAGACAAACCGAAGTATTGTAAATTTTGAAAGTGTACAGAGAGGTTATAACAAGGGCTGTTTCTGAAGGCATTGCATTGCCTTACTTCCTGTTCCAGTAGCATCAAATCAGTGGGCGCGTTTGGCTGCTTCTCACTGCACAGATCAGGCTGAATACAAACATGCACCACGTACAGTCAGATCTGAACAACACTGGAAGAAGTCGAACACGCCTACTGAACGGATATGGAATGACCCATTAATAAATATGTTATTTAATTGTGTAGACAACTAAGAATGTCTTATGTGTTAAAGGGGTGAATCTACGAGAGAGAGAGAGAGAGAGAGAGAGAAAATTCACACAAGTAATGCAACACATGATTAAATCTGTTTTTGTTTTCTGGTTGTGTTTTCACAGGCATTTCAGAAAAAAGTTTTGTGTATATTTGGCGTTCATCCCTGAGCTTCTCTTCTTGTTATGCGTGTTTGGATACCTAGTCTTCATGATAATTTACAAATGGCTGGCTTTCTCTGCTAAGGACTCGAAAACTGCACCCAGCATCCTCATCCATTTTATCAACATGTTCCTGATGCAGGGGGACACGACCCAACCTTTATATTCAGGACAGGTGAGAATTCTCAGAAACAACTTCCAAACAGTTCTTCAGTAAGACTGTGACCCATGCAGTACTATCAACTGTAGGGGGACCCTGAAGCAAATATACTTTAGTGCTACTTTAAGCATCAACACATGCATGTTTATTTTCGTACCAACATTTTCTCCACATGACATTTCTCTCTTGCCCTCCTAAGCTGTAGATGGCGGCATGCAGACTTGATGCAGTCCACCTTACGTTTGAGTGTTCACACATCTGTTTCGACTTGCAGTATCAACCTACCAGTTGTCGTTGTTGGATTAGTGCCAAAATTGCACATAATACTGTCACAAACAAATTGCTCAACAACTCGAGACACCTTGATAACTTAATGTCCATGCACTGTAGTGCAAATAAGATTGTCCTTTTACAAAGTATTAGCTCTTCCGCGAACGCAAAATGGACACAATAGTCCTATTTTAAAAACCCTGAGTCTCACCACTCTGTCTGTTGTTGCCAAACATCCATCCAGATTAGATCCCGAATATAATAAAAACAAATGTAAAAACATCCAATAATCTGTAGTCCTAGAAAAAAGGGTAATACGTACAGTGCGGCAAAAGTCTGTCTAGCAAATAATACATGTTTGCGCAACCTAACCTGATAGCAGAACATAAGAAAACTTTCCCCTGTCCCACGAATGCCTTCTGTTGTTTGACAGACCAATCAATAGTTGTTTAGTCCTTAACCTGTGTGAATTCAGTCTAGTGTATTTGCATCAGTTCTGTTATCTTATGTTCATGTCTCATATAAGTTTATACATTATTTAAACAGTCAAATCCATGTTCAAAAGAAAATGCATAATTTTAATGGATGACCATTGAATGATTTTTGGAGTCTTATAGTTTTACTGTACCAATTAACTTTCTGATGTTGGTTGTGGGATAGTTGTGACACATTTGAAATCTTGATTCCTCTTGTGTTTCAGGCTGGTGTGCAAGCGTTCTTACTGGTCATTGCCTTTCTTTCTGTGCCTGTCCTACTTTTTGGAAAACCATTGTATCTTTACTGGCTCCATAAAGGCACAAACCATCTCCATATGTATCAGGTAAGTGTTAAATCTGAGAGTTTGTGCAAGTGTGTTATTGAGATATACAGTATAGTTCAATATCAGATTATTGTTTTGTCATATAATGTTGTTTTGATGCACTGCCTTGTCTTGTCTCACAGGGCTATGAACGGGTTAGACGCTGCAGTGAAGAAGAAATTTGCCTCATGCAGGCTCATGATGTGGAAGAGGGCAGTAGCCATGATAGTCTGATGTCTAGTTCAGAAAGCCAGTCGGAAGAGGTGAGTCATGAGTGTAGCGCAAAAAGCTACTTGGTGAATTAACTGTAAAGTATTTTGGTGTTTGATTAGATAATGGGTCTGTTCGAAACACAAGGCAGCTGTCTCGTTGCCCTAAGCTCTCTAACGAGTCACTTGCCTTAACAAGTTGACCGCTAGAGCGACAGAATGTTACTTCCAAGAGTTGATGACACAGGGAAGAAATCCAATCAGCAGAAAAAACTGCATTGCAATTATTAAGTTGCATCAATCAGAGATTCATATAGGGAATCATGAATTGGTTTCCGATATTTGATTTAGTAGGAGAAGAGGAGACATGTTAGAAACACACATTAGAAAGCCTACCAGCAGGCTTTGGCTCATAAGTTGACCTAGCTTAAAACTATTGATCAAGCTAGTGAAAGTTACTACAAGCACATTCATGGCAAAAAAACAGCATCGGAGTAAAATATTGTATTATTATACATCATTAGGCCTATAAAGACTCGTGTTGTGTACGACTGGACAGTGACACCAAAGATAGGTGGAGCGACAGGATTTGATGTACTAATTTCAGTCGATGACTCAAAAAAAAAAACGATTCAAGATGATTGGCTGTTGTGCTTTCGGTGTGCAAGTGAATGTCATTATTACCCATGATATATCCTGATCATGTTACGGAGTCTAAAAGTTAAGCGCTCTTGGAGGGAAAATTAAACCGACATAGCCAGTTCCATTGATTCTAATGGAAGCTAATTGTTGCAGCATGTGCTCTGAACAGAACTCTGTGTTGCCTGCCTGTGATAGCCTGGAAACCAGACTCTCTGACTTCGCCGAGAGTCTGGCCAGAGAATGTCTAATAAGGGGAGAACTGCCACTCTCAGAAAACTTCCGGTTTCTGAACTGATTGCAGTTCCTTTTGTGGTTCCACATGAGGGCGCTCGTCCACGAGTGCAGAATGCATGGAGGTCTATGGAGCTGTACCTCTCAAAATCCACTTTTCTCGGGATGAAAAAAAATTATAAGTAATTTGAATATTGTATTCGAAAGGGGAAAATACAGAAAGAAAATACACTTGGTGGAGTATTATATTTTTTAAAGTCACTTAATTGTTCTAAAAAGCGTTTTAAACGTGTCAATGATGTCACTCATTAGCACAATGCTAGCGTGTTATGGGCAACAATGACCCAAACTGTAAGAAATCAAAAGGACATAAGTACTCGTTCATTCAACTTTTGACCTATAACCCATGTTGAAGTTATACAAACTACAATCAAATCTGAGATTTGTCAACGACGATCAGGTGAAACACAAATTTAGCCGTCTAACTCCATTGACTCCCATTCATTCTGCACTCATGGCAATCGCCCCCAGTGGAAATCTGTTGGAACTGCAACCAAAATTCAGTACAATGTGACTTAATACGGAGTGGCCAGGCTCTCCGTAGACAGTAAGGTGTTCTGAGCTTCTTGTCCAAACAATACGGTTATCTCCCTACGGCGCGAAAGAGAGATTATGTCAAAGCTAGCTTCCCTCCAACTGAACAAGCTAACCATTCTTCTTACGGGTTAACCAACGTTACGGACGAGTTAGTGGAGTCTGTTTTGCCTTTGTAGTGTTTGTGGATTACACAGAAGCTACAATATCGGCACAGGATATATGTTATATGAAGTTATGGTATTTCAAAAAAATCCTAGAATGAATGGGCTTCTATGGGAGTTAGCAGAGAGGTGGTCCCTCCAGCCTACGTCGATTCTTCTACTTCCAGGAATTCGCCTGCCCCCGGCGTTCGTTTATTTCCGGGTGGGAGGGCACAGTTTTGAGGTTTAGAATCATTGGAGTTCCTCTGAACCGCTTTGAACCAATGACTAACAACCGGCGTTTCGTCATACAGAGAAGTTTCTCTGCAGCACGCCCATAACAAGCACGGGTGCATCTTATCAGCAAACAATCACACGTTTCATCTGCGTAACTCTCGCCAAAATGCATCATATAGTGTTTTGTGAATGTACCCAAGTCAAACTTTCATATAAATGCATAAGTACGTCCAAAGCGCCACTTTTAAGCTTGTATGCGTTGTCGTTTTCGGGTGAAATTACCTTTTGAATGGGATTCCTATAGGGCTACTACTTTTTTGATACAATCGCGTCAAAATCGCTATTTTTCAAATACTATGAAGGCTCGACACAACATGAAACTTTGATCGAAGTATCATCAGTGTCTACACATGAACTCGAGCATTGAGAACATTGTTGGTGTACACAGAGTTTACTAAAAGAGAGGTTTTGAACAACTCGCTTGTTTTTTCTGCTCGCTGCCATCTTGGCATCTTGCAAGGAGTTTCTTTCTTTTTAGTAAACTATGTGTACACGAACAATGTTCTTAATGCTCGAGTTCACATGTAGAGACACTGATGATGCTCCGATCAAAGTTTCAAGTTATGTCGAGCCTTCTTAGTGTTTGAAAAAATAGCGATTTTGACCCGACCATGTAGCCTACTAAACTACAGTTTGACTCGGGTACGTTCGTAGCCTTTAGTGACAAAATCTATTACTAAAGTTTAGCTGACGATATAACATTCTACTCCACTGTGACTTCGTTCATGACACTCCTGTTAATAGGCTAAACTATTATTTACATTTGCTCAAAGATTTCATAAGTATTAAGTCATTTTCGCTTCCTACGTTGATGTATTCCAAGCGATCTGCTTCAGGGGCGGGGACGTAGTAATTGAAACACCATGCCTGGGTACGTAATCGCTCTCAGGGACGCCCACTGTTCGCTGGTTGGTCGGCTGCCCAACTGCCGAAGTAAACGAGCGTGAATCAACCTATTCCAGACGGAGTACTGTAGGGAAAAGAAATCGACCGGAAGTACGTAGACAGGCCAAGGCCAGGCTATGCCTGTGAACCTCTGCTACATTAACCAACTGAATTCCCTAACGTGTACAGGGGTGTGTGCTGGGCCACTCACCAGGGCATAGAAGTTTGATTAAATTATTTGGGAATTCTGTTTATTATTCTATGTTTTTGTTTTTACTTATTATGTTTCATTTATAATTGTTGTGCTTTTTTTCCCCTTACTCTAACGAAAATGAATCAAACCGTGACTTCAAAATCTTTTGTGTATTGTTGCACCCCTAGTATGTGTGTAATTTCACTCTGCTTTTGGACTTTGTGTCTTCTACAGATTGACTTTGCTGACGAGTTCTTGCATCAAGCTATTCATACCATAGAGTACTGCCTCGGCTGTATCTCCAACACGGCATCCTACTTACGACTATGGGCTCTTAGTTTGGCACATGCACGTAAGAAACCTGAAACACATTGTTTCATACTCACTCCCCTTAATCTCCAAGACTTCTGGTGTTGTGAGTACAATTCAATGAAATGGCATCAACAAAGACTTAATACACTAAAAGTCTACCTGACATGTTTTAAAGAAACCCTAATTCCTTCCACAGAATAATATGCAAAATCATTCTAAACAGCAAAAGTTAACAGTTGAACAAATATTTTGGCAAAACGCCAATATATTTTTTATAATCGCTTCAGACACCTTTTCAATGGAATAGTAGACATTGTCTCATGTGGTATTCCTAGACTTCCATGTTAAGTCTGTTTTCACTGCCTATCTAAATTTAAGCTTGCATTTTCACTTCAACCTTTGTGACGATGAGCTGACTGTAGAAAGCAGACAAACCTAATGCGCAGACAAATGTTGAGCTACACTCGAATGTGTTTACTTGGTAACACTTTACTTAACAGTATCGACATAAGTGACATGACACGGTCATGAAAACATGACACATACTGTAAAACCTAACCCTAATCCTAACCCCAACCTTAACCATAACTCTAAACCTAACCCTAATTCTAATCCTAACTTGGTATAACTTGTTATGACAAAAATCAAATGTCACTTAACAGAAGAGTTATGTCATAAACGTGTATGACTTGTTTATGACACGTTCATGACAGTGTCATGTCACTCTTATGTTGACACGGTCAAGTAAAGTGTAACCGTTTACTTTAACTTTACAATGTGGCTCTGTGCTGAGGAGCCATTGCAGCTCATCTCTTTCTTTGGAATTAATAATTAGGTAAGACACCAGAGCAATACCTACAGGACATTCAAAACTAACTGAATTAGGGCCCTACTGAGAGCATTTCGGGGTAGCCTATCCTACATCTAAAATAGTTATTGCAAAATTCAGGGTACATGCCATGATTAACATTCCCTCAAATTGCCTCATCAAAATAAAGTAATGAAAAAAGTTTTGCTCATCACATAGTACACCACACTCGTTTCACTTACAGCCTATAACTGAGATGATGGGCCTAGGGCTGATCATGTAATGACGGCACCCCCACATGAAAAAAATGTGTCTATAAGATCTACTATTGTGAACCAGTCCTCAGGACAAATTGAATGAAATAGTGTTTTGTGAGTAAGAATTAGGGATGGGCATTCAATACAATTTTCGGGAGAATTAACGATTGCCTATCGATTAATCATTAATATTTCTAGGCCTATATTAAAATTCATTATTTATTTACCTTTTTATACATTTTAAAAATGCAATGAAAACAAAAATGTACAAAAATACAGCGTTTTTTTTCCTCGATGGGATCTTTATCACAAGAAGAATAACTTGTGGCAGTTAAACTGGACGTTCGGTTAGGCTAAACTTGAAGATATTAAGCGCTGCGGTGCTCTAAAGCAGCGGAATGCAAGCCTGCGTTCAGATTAAACAGAGACCCTCGTTTGTTCCAAAATAATAAATTATAAAAAAGAATCATGTTAAACAATAAACTTAATATAACCAAAAACATAATAAAGCTTAGATCTAACTGGTATTGTCAAAATGTAACTCAAAACTATCCAAGGCACGGAGTTGAGAAAGAGGGTGAGAGATTAGCCTATAACAATTAATTAGGCTATTTAACAAAGCCTCATAAAAAAATAACTACCGTAAATCCTCAAATTATGGCTGGGGTCTTTTATTTACGACGTGTTGGAGACCCATGCTGTAGGACAACGACTTTTCATTGAGAATAAGGTATTAAACCAACCAACAATATGAAATATTAAGAAGAGCTCTTATTTCATTGAGTTAAATCGAAACAATGTCTTCTACTGCTTGTGCACTGATAGCCCTACTGGTAGGCAATTATACATCGCAGTGTTTGCAGTGAACTAACGTCCCACGCCACACTTCACCGTGAACTCTTCATAAATCAAAATGGAAACTCGTAGGTAACTGAGTAGCCTATAGCGTCATATTGTTCCCTGGTGGTATAATGTTTATAATGTTTAATTGCTGCCACTCAGTGAAATTAATTTCATTGCTTCAAGACACACTGTATAACGCAACCTGCATTATTTTAATCGACAACAAATTAACGTGATCAACGAAATTCTTAATGATCAACTATCGATCGTTGATTAATCATGCCCATGAGCATTCTGGTGAATTTGCGTAAATGACCATTCAGAATATTCAGATTGAGAATAGGGTGAAGCCCCTGTCTCATTTGGGAATTATGAAGTAGCGAGAATAAAAACATTCTGGGTTTCTTTCTCAATAACTAACATAACTAACAAATAATACCAACATCGATAGATTAGCTATATATCAAGAGCAGAATAGACTACTATAGCCTGCTCAGGGTTTACATGGGAAATGAACCTGAAACAAGCAAGGGCGACTGAATTTAAATGTCGTAGTGGTACAATTTTCTGTAAAAGTGTCACTCCATATTAACTAGTAAATATGTAAGCCCATGCTTGGCGAGAATGTCTGACTGAACAGGCTAGTTCAGTGTAAGCCACAGTAATGGAATGGAATTCTCACTTAAATTAGTGAGACTTTTAGCTTGCTTGACAGAATACACCTCTGGTGTAATGAAGTTTTGGATTAGTAAAGGCCTGTACATAACTGATACAGTATTTGTCACACTGCCTAGTATGTGATTTATTAATGATATACTGATAAGGGTTGAACAATTTTGCTTGTGGATGTTTTTGGAGAGATTTTTATTTTCTGTTTGAACTAATTGTGAACTGAATTCAAGTCAATTCAAAAGAGGATTAAAATGGTTGAATGTAGTGTTTTTCTGTCAAAAATCATAATTCAAAAACCTACCTGATAGTGTGCACCATGGCCCAAGCAGACTAAGGTTTGTGATTATTGTTTGTGTGACAATTTGCTTCCACAGACCCTAACAGATTTCTCTGCACTTTCTTCTTTCAGAGCTGTCTGAGGTGCTGTGGTCAATGGTGATGCGTGTAGGACTACGGGTGGACACCAGAGTGGGTGTTGTTTTTCTGGTGCCAGTTTTCGGTCTGTTTGCGGTGCTCACTGTGTCCATTCTGCTGATAATGGAGGGATTGTCTGCATTCTTGCATGCTCTGAGGCTGCACTGGTTAGTGTTATGCTTGTATTATTGAATATTGATTTTTAAGAAAACACAATCACTTTGTTTCTTTTAAAAATATATGTCACTCACTCAGACCTAAACAAATGCACAGTACTGGAGTGCATCTGCACATCGTTGACTTACCTGTTAGAATGAGCGCGGTCTGCAGTTGGAGTGTTGAAAGCATAAACAGTTACCAAAAATTAAAAGAACATTGGTTACATGGAATGCATCTGTGATCGAATCTATCTGCAGCTTATGACGCAAATCCAATAGCCTATTGCCCAGTCTGTGGCTGTCTGGTTTAGTTGTTGACAGTGTAGTGTAGATAATTCAAATGATACAAATGATAGTTTTTGGCCAAGCTAAAGACTGGCGTCTGTTATTGTGCGAAAAAATATAGACTGATTCATGCCCCTGATTCATGCACTCTGGCCCAGGTAATACAGCCTATTAGAACAGTACACACATTAACCTGGCAACACATGACGTTGCTGAACAAGCTTCAATACGTTCATAGCAAAAATTGATGCATGCGATTTATTTAGATTAATTAATCACAGGGTATGTAATTAATTCTTTTTTTAATCGCTTGACAGCCCTAGTTTTTATTTAAGTTGTCTTGGTAACATACTTTATGTTTTACAATATAGCCTTTTTACTATGTTTTTAATCCATTAGCATATTTTCCACCAGACATTCCGTCCATTTATACTTTGTAATGTTGGACAACTACACGTAAAACTTGCCAATTTCTGGCTGTAGCCGGGTTAGCCTAAACCCTGCACATGTGTACTAAACTAATTTTTAATTTGTTAATTTGAGTTTTTGATGTTGGGAGCCCTAATTGCTCAGTTCCTGGTGGTGGCACTATAACAGTCTTTTTACATGCAGATGGCATTAAGGTATCCTAAATGTATAAATAATTATGTGTGGTATCTCCCCCTCTCCCTAATTAATAGATTCAGTCATAGCCTTCAGCCTAAGCGAACCAAATGTGAATCATCCATGCATTCAACAACAATACATTTCATTCAAAAGTAAAAACTCTTTACAAAAAAAACATAGGAGTAAGGCGTTCAGCAACGATTGGACTATAAGCCCAAAAACACATGAAATGGCAAGGTTTGGAAAAGCCCGATTCATTTCGATGGCTATGAGGAATGGTAGGATTCTGTTTTACTTTAAAGATGCTCTAAGCGATGTTGGGTAACGTTACTTCTGTTGGCGTTCAACCAAAACAGAAAGTTAGCTCATCCCTCACCTCATTTCCGTGCAACTGAAACTCCTGAACGCACATCTCGTCTGCGATTGGCTGGAACTGTTTGTTATGGTTCACACTGGACCAGGCTGTTTTTGTTGCCGTTTTTGGAGCCTGGCTGTCCACAGAGACCACTTTTTTACAGTGTATTCAGGGGATAGGCAGCTAGCAGAGGGTGAGGTGATGTTTGCTGTTTTTTTTTATCCATACATAGCTCACTGTATATTGCATGAAACGTATGTGTGTGTGTGTTAATGTGACGCAGCCATCTGGAAAATTCTAACTTGCGGTACTTAGGGTTCTAACAAGCTGACAAGTTGAACTTACGTCTTCGGGGGTGTTTCATTTGCAATTCTGGCTTATAACTGGGAGGAACGACTCGGGAAAATGACTTGCAAGTACAAATGGAATGCACCAATAGGCCCTTTTTGAACGGATATTCCTTTTTTTAGTGGGGTGGCACCAAAATAAAATCTCGCCGCCCTGTATGCCCCCATTTTAACCTTTAAATTTGTCTAAACTATACAAAACTGTAGCTGGACAAATGATACGGCTATAATTACCAACTAGTTAGATAACAGATGGATCATAAGTTATTAGGTAGAGAAAACTATTACCGTCATAACATGTTGCATGCCACAGTGGGTGAAAGAAGAACAGTCTTCCTGCACAATTTACAAATACTGTGGTCTGGTCATGGTCAGACCTTTTGTACAGTTAATTACCTTAAGATAACAGCTTAAATCTCATTTTAATGCTACACTGGCACTATGTTACAATATGTAACAATGGAGTCTCTGACATTACAATTGTGTGCCTGGAACGCCTGATATTGCACTATGTAACATTGTTGCGGCAGGTGCATGACCCTTTTTTGTCAGTTTTAAACAAATAGGTACCTTGTTAGTGCTAAATGGGTATCCAGTCAGTTGAACATTGACAAAAAGGGAATTCCCACTGCGTGTTATTTTAAGAGTAGAGTGAGTGTATAGTATTTACATTAGCACACCCATTGTGAAATAAGTTTCACTTGCGTGGTTAAAATTGTACAAAGAACAAAGTTCTACGCTGCAAGTATTTTTATCATTTTTTCCGAACTAAGATTGTTTGCTCACGGAGTATGAAACGGCACTACAGTCCCGTAATTTTGCTTGTGTAGGTCTGAATGAGAAGCATATATTAATCAAGAAAATTGTACTCATTTAAAGCAAGATTAGCCATGAAAGCTTGATATACTGTATCTTACATTGCAACTGTATTATTGGTCTGTGGTGATGTGTGTGTCACTTTGAATTTCTATTTGTTTTTAAGGGTGGAATTTCAAAATAAGTTCTACAGTGGGGCTGGCACGAAGTTCAACCCCTTTACTTTTTCTGTCTTCCACAACTGTATCAACAGTGAAAGCCTTCTCTAAGTACAGTAGGAGCTAGTAGGAGACCAACTTTCTTTATCTGCTTTTTTTCTGTACCACCACTGCTGACTTAAAATAAATGTTAAGATGTATTTTTTCAGATATCCTTGTACAAATTCAGCTAAATGAGTATTGTTTCATTCCTAGTGCTTGGAGACCAGTTTGGAAATCAACTTATTTTAATAAATATTATCTTCTGTGTTTATGAGCACTTCTTTTTTAAAACATGCTCATAGGCTCTACTATGAAGTAATTGCAAAGCAGTCTCTCTCTGTGCACTGAAGGTTGACTTGGTATTTTATCTATCTGTGAATTAAAATGGTATGTGGAATTTAGACTATTTTTGGCTGTTTTGTGCCAAATTGTTTCATTGCATTTTATTTCTGATTAAATGTATGATTAAAAATCATTTGTTATTATTTAATGAAGATCATTCTGTGCTTTGTTATAGAACACACCACTAGTATGTGATAAGCAACATCCCAGTGCCTTACATATCAAAGTGAAAGAGACAACAGCGCAAACACCTGTGACCACTATGCAGATTTCTCTCAAAACAAGTGGGCATCGTAGGGCTGGTAATACACAGAGCTTCCCAAAATGCACATTGTCCATTGTAACTGTGCAGGTTCAAAAATAGTAACATCATCAACACTTATGCCTTTCTAGATTTAGGCCGCTCTGCTACTTTTTGCACAGAAAATATCCTGAGCAGACTTAACATCACTGGGAAACATAGTAACATCCAGCTAAGAACCATAAATCAGGTAAAATCTGTGAATACTTACATAGTAAAAGGATAAGAGGTCAGTAAATTACTGTAACAGTACAGTAAAGTTACAGTAATAACTTCATGGCGCTTCCAGAAGTGTACACTCAGAAAAGTATGCCTGTGGATATCAAAAGCATTCCAAGGAAAGAAGAGCTTTCTAGGTGGCCTTACCTGAGTGAGCTCCATATCCCAAAACTCAAAGCTGAAGTGGGAGTTGTTGATTTGAAACAATGCTCCTGAAGCCATGGAAAATAATCAACAGCCAACAGCTCAATACAGATTCAGGTAAAACATCAGTCCTAGTGCTACTGGACCTTAGTGCAGCATTTGACACTGTTGATCACAATATTTTATTACACAGACTAGAAGACTGGGTTGGTTTTACAGGCATAGTCATCAACTGGCTGAAATCATATCTACAAGAAAGGAGTTTCTTTGTTGCCATTGGAAACTACGTCCTTGACCTGTGGTGTTCCCCAGGGGTCAATCTTGGAGCCACTATTATTCAACCTCTATATGCTCCCACTTGGACAAATCATCCAAAATAATTTGATTTCATATCATAGCTATGCAGATGACACACAAATTTACTTAGCTGTCACCAAACGACTATGGTCCCCTTGAATCTCTGTGTCAGTGTATAAAACAAATCAACACCGGGATGTCTCAATTTTCTTCAGCTGAACAAAGAAAAAACTGAAGTAATTATACAGTATTTGGTAAAAAGGAGGAAAGACTTAGGGGTTGCCACTGTCCTTGACACAAAAGGGTTGAAAGCAAAGGATACTGTCAAAAATCTTGTGTATTAATTGACAGTGATCTAAACTTCAACATCCATATGAAAGTGATAACTAAATCAGCTTTTTACCACCTCAAAAATATTGCCAAACTTAGAGGGCTGATGTTAAAAGATGATTTAGAAAAACTCATTAATTCACAGGCCTTCCTAAAAAAGACTATCAAACAGCTTCAGGTGATACAAAATGCAGCAGCTAGGGTTCCCACAAAAACTAAAAGAACTGACCACATTACTCCAATTCTTAAGTCCCTGCACTGGCTTCCAGTAAGTCACAGAATTGACTTTAAAGCACTACTGCTTGTTTATAAATCACTAAATGGAGCATGACCTAAATACCTTTCAGACATGCTTCAGCAGTACACACCCTCCAGACCTTTCAGGTCTCAGAAGAAAAACCTGTTAGTAAAACCTGCTGTTAGAACTAAACATGGTGACGCAGCTTTTAGCTGCTATGCGGCTCAGCTCTGGAACCAACTTTCGGATGACATTAAAAAGGCCCCAACTGTAGCCAGTTTTAAATCTAGATCTAAGACCAAACTGTTCTCAGATGCTTTCTGCTAACTGCACTGAGTTACAAATTCTGAATCTGCCTTGAAAATTAATCTACCTTGTGTCTTTTATTTTGTCTTTTTAATTATTCTTTATTTTTAAATGTTTTTTACCTTGTGCGTTTTATGTTTTTTAAAATGTATTTATTTTATTTGTATTATCATTATTATGATCTTTACCTTTGCAACTATTCCTTCACTATTGCCCTTTTGTGCTTTTATTTGTTATTACTGTTTGGTTTTGTTTATGTAAAGCACATTGAATGACCTCTGTGTATGAAATATAAATAAACTTGATTTGACTTGACTTGACTAGTTTTACAACAAATAGAATATCAGTTGCACAGCTGGAAGATTTTCTTGTACAACAGTACAACTATGATTTTATGAGACACTGGATGACAAAGAAATGTCAGTGAAAGAAAATATTGCTGAGCAGTCAATCAAACTGCAAGATTGACATTACCGTATAGACTTACCTTTCAGGAGTAAAAAAAAACAGTCAAGCCCACCAACTATCAGGTCACAGAACAGCATCTAATAAGTTTTAAAAGAAAGTTCCAAAGAAGCCAAACTTCAAAGTTCAGATGGAAAGGTATGGTGCACTTTGGCTCTTGGGATGCTGCAATATAATTGGGTCCCAGGGTCCTGCAATCTGATTGCCTGTTGGAATCCTGCAATCTGATTGGCTCACAAAATCGTGCATTCTGATTGGCTCCCAGAATCCTGCATTCTGATTAGATCCCATAATCTTGCAATCTGATTGGCTGTGGAAATCCAGCAATCTGGTTGGCTCCCAGAATCCTGCAATATGAGTGACTATTGGAATCCTTCATTCTGACTGGCTGTTGTAATCCTGCAATCTGATTGGCTCCCAAAATCCTGAAATCCAATTGGCTGTGGAAATCCTGCAATCTGATTGGCCGTGGGAATCCTGCAATCTGATTGGCTCGTAGAACCCTGTAATCTGATTGGCTCCCAGACTCCTGGAATCTGTTTGGCTCCCGGAATCCTGCAATCTGATTGGCTGTGGGAATCCTGCAATCTGATTGGCTCTCAGAATTTAGCCAGGACACAATCTGATTGGCTTCCAGAATCCTGCAATCTGATTGGCTCTAGGAATCCTGCGATCTGATTGGCTCTCAGAATCCTGCAATCAGATTGGCTGTTGGAATCCTGCATTCTGGTTGGCTTTTGGAATCATTGCATTACATTACATTACATTTGGCTGACGCTTTTTTTAGCCAAAGCGACTATAACAACATGGTAAACAGTTTAAGTTTTAGAGCAATTCTCAACAATTTTAGGACAATTTAAAAACATTAGAGTACAGTAAGAATAAGTGCATCAGTGAGTGCTGTTTTTAACAGTTACTTGTCAGTTTAAGACGGCTGGTGAGTGCTAGGATCAGTAAGACTTGTTGTAAGTGTTGCTATGAGAGGAGATGTTCTCTAAAGAGCTGGGTCTTCAGAAGTTTTTTGAAAATGGAGAAGGATGTCCCTGCCCTTGTAGGAACTGGCAGTGTGTTCCACCAACGAGGAACAACAGATGAGAAAAGTTTGGATTGGCTTGAGCTGCCCGGTGGGTAGAGCTAGACGTCGTTCGCCTGAGGAGCCGCATGGTCTGGAGGTAGCGTATGTCTGTATGAGGGCATTCAAGTAGGTGGGAGCAGAACCTGAGACTAATTTGTAGGCAAGCGTTAGAGACTTGAATTTGTCGTGGTGTATGGTAGGTTTAGCTGGGAGGACCAGCAGTTCAGTCTTTGAGAGGTTCAGCTGGAGGTGGTGTGCCTTCATCCATGTAGCTATGTCTGAGAGGCAATCCGAGATCCGTGCTGAAACCAAGGGGTCATCAGGTGGAAAGGACAGATAGAGCTGTGTGTCGTCTGCATAGCAGTGGTATGAGAAGCCATCTAACGGATAATCTGTCCCAAGGAGGTGGTGTAGATAGCAAAGAGAAGGGGGCCCAGCACTGAGCCCTGGGGGACCCCTGTGGTGAGATGGTGAGGTGCAGATAGCTGACCAAGCCATGAATCCTGTAGAAAAGAGCAGATTAGGTAATCGCTTCATGTTGATGGTGACTGACTATGCAACAAAATATCCTGAAGTATTTCCCTTAAGAACAGTCAAGGCTAAACAGGTAGCGTTCTGTTTGGTGCAGCTGTTTGCGAGAGTTGGATTCCTAAGGGAAATCCTTACTGACCAAGGCACCAACTTTGTGTCCACTCTACTAAAGCAGGTCTACGAACTGTTAGGTATCAGAAGCCTACCTACAACACCTTACCATCCCCAAACTGACCGACTCACTGAGAGATTCAATCAGACGCTTAAGCAGATGTTGAGGAAATTTGTCAATGACACTGGTTCTGGTTGGGATCAATTGCTCCCTTACCTTCTGTTTGCATATAGGGAGGTACTCCAAGCCTCCACGGGCTTTTCGCCATTTGAGTTGCTTTACGGCCATGAGGTGAGGGGGTCCCTGTCACTCCTTAAAGAGATCTGGGAGAGAGAGAAAGGGAAGGAAGATCCCATTAATGTAGCTGCTTATGTTATACAGATGCAGGAGAAGCTGCAGCAGATGTCCACTCTGGCACAGGAACACATGGCCCAGGCGCAAAAGAGTCAGAAGTCCTGGTATGACCGGTTAGCACGCCACCGAAACTTTACTGCTGGTCAGAAGGTTTTAGTGATGTTGCCTAGTCATGACCGTAAATTGCTTGCGAAGTGGCAAGATCCATTTGTCATACAGGAGAAAGTTGAGCCAATTACTTACCGGGTCTCGGCCCCAGGGAAGAGGCGATCCAAAGTCCTTCATGCCAACCTGTTAAAGGAGTGTTTCCCATGGAAGAGGACAATGATGAAGAGCAGTACCTACCCAGGAAACACCACTGGACTTACAGCTACAACATCTCCCTGAGGACCAACAGCATGAGGTGAGGGCCCTGTGCACTCCTGACATTTTTTCTGAGACTCCTGGGCTGTCACATGTTGTCTCTCATGACATTGTGTTGAAGGAGGAGGTGTCAGTGAGGCGCATGAGCTACAGGATCCCTGAGCCCTGAGTTGGAGTCCCTGAAGGAGGAGGTTGACCAGATGCTGTCCATGGGAGTTATCGAGCCATCAAGGAGTGAGTGGTGCCACCCAGTGGTGCTAGTACCAAAAAAAGATGGTGCGATTAGGTTCTGTATTGACTTTCGCTATTTGAACTCTGTGTCAAAGTTTGACTGCTACCCAACACCTAGAATTGACCTGTCACTAAACTCCGCCCCCCATTGTTACCGTGTGAAAACTCAGACAAACAATCCAGACTTGATTAGAAATACATTGTGGACAATGGCAGCTGACAGTATATGAAAGCAGACTTTGAGGACGTTTTGGTCGATAAAGGATTTACTTTCCTCCAGAAGCTATCAAAAGGGACTTAATTATGCTATGGAGGATGTATTCAAAACTTTAGAATACATACAAGGTGACAAGCAGTTGTGGCGAGTAGCCTTGTAAATCACCGTGCAAAAACCACTGATGTTAATGCTAGCTAGCTAGCTAGTGGAAGATTGATACTAAGATTTGTTAGGTTACGTTAAAGGAACCATATGTAAGATTGTGGTCAAAACTGGTACTGCAATCACTTTCAAATGACAGTAGAGCAGTGTATCCCCTCCCCCTCGACTCGAGGTTGCCGAAACACTACTGACTTCGTGATTAGTACATAGGTGGAGGGTGGCGCATCAGGCCAAAACACATGACATGACAAAACACAACATCAACATCAGTTGAGGGCTGCAACTTCACTTTTGAAATGACAATGTCCTGGCCGGACTGCTGTTGTCAGTGATATAAGTATTTGAAATTAACATGATTTCTTAATGTCTAGTGACATATCCGGGCCATTTTATGATTAACTGAAATACATTTCTTACATACGGTTCCTTTAATATTTGATGTAGTAAAAATATAGTATTTTGGTTAATGAGCAGTTTCATCTTGGGATTTAACCTGTGCCCATGTTGTTGGCTTAGTAGCATACATTATGTCGAGCTGTTGCAAATGCGAGAGACGTCCTGTAGGCTACTGTTGATGAAAATGTCCCGTTTTCTAGCCTCTCGGGGTACCGGCTATCATTATTACATGTCCCCCATGCAAAACGTTTGATCACGGTTATCTGTTGGGGTTTTTTGAGTTAATAAACTCCATAAATAATTTATGCCTCCTCCCTGTTGTTTCCTATGTAGTTGTCCGAGCTGATGTCCGAGTCTCATTGAGGCTTGACTGTCATTCGGATCCGGAAAGGACCACGGGGCGGGAATCGTACCCGGGTCGCCGGCGTACGGTGCAGGTGCCCCAGCCAGTTGCGCTACAGCTGGGGCCGGCTCATCAGTGTTCTAAGGGTGGCGCTTAGCGACAGGTCAATTGACGACATGAACGAACGGCTGGGAAAAGCAATCCAACAGAAAAAAGCAATCCAACAGAAAACCAATCTTATACAGTCCAGACTTTGAGCAGATGTTTATCCTTCAGACTGATGCCTCTTGATTCGTTCAGATATTACCTGCTGGGAAGGGAATTCATTCTGGAAACTGACCAAAAGGCTCTGGAATGGATGGGAAGGATGAAGGACACAAACAGCAGGGTGACTCGCTGGTCCTAGCAATGCAACCATTCACCATGTCCCGGGATGGGCCAATGTGACTGCGGACTTCCTTTCACTTTTAGTGGCAAGTGTCGGGGCGCATCTCTTCCTGGTTCCGGTAAAAGACCCGAGGTTGGAAGGAAGCCAAGTTGAGTCCCTCGGCCACAACTACCAGCCTTATGACGTCATGGGGACAGGAGGAACTTATGTTTACTTTAGTTAGATTTATGCCTTGTTGATATTCTTTATATTTATTTATAGTTATAGGATATTAGTTACTCACCTTAGTGATTTATGTTAAACTGGCCTGGTCTTCGTGGTTGTCCTCTTGTCAATTGAATGTTGTTGTGGTTCTCCCTTCTGTGTTTTATTGGTTTGATCAGCCTATATGTTCCCTTTGTGTCTCAGTCTGGTAGGTCAGTGGTTGAGTTCAGTTCTGTTATCGTTTGTGTTAAGTTCTGTTCAGTTGACCTCACTTTGGTTTAGAATGTCTTTGTTATTCTTCAATTAAAGATTTACTTTAAAGGCACAATTTATGTTTTTTTTATTTTTGTAAAAATAAATCCTCAGTTTGAAACTTTACTTTTGCGTCCCGCTTGCCTTACTGCCATATAAAACAAATGGGCATGCAGTGCCTTTTATATTTTGCTTGTTCTGATTTGCTTTTATTTTCTATTTTAAGCCATATCCTCTGTACAGCACTTTGGTCAGTGGAAACTGTTTTAAATGTGCTCTATAATTTAATTTACTTACTTACAGTGCAAACTTTTAACAGTCCAGTCATTCTAAGAACATGTCTTCCACCCAATAAAGTTTGGGCAGGCTAGGAATAATACTTTTCAAGATATTAATGCCCAAACATGGCCTCCAAGATAAGGCATTCATGAGAGTGTAAAAATGATACAAAATCAAGGGTGAAAAGTGTTATGAAAACATTGGAATTTAACAAACATATTTGAAAGGTCTTCGTTTTGGGATCTAAATATTATGTAGACAAACTTTGAGCAACATCTGAGACGGTGCAGCAACCAATTTCCTGGATTTTGTCTGATTTGACATGGAATGACCCATAATGCAGCAATAAGCACTGGACAATTCTGAATAACAACAACAACAACAACAATACTACCATACTCAGTGCTTTGTTCTGTTTACCATTTATTAAATTAAAAAGAATATTTTTCTTGGTTCAAGGTGGACTTCACCACTACCCACAAATAGGTATTTGGGCATATCCACCATACACATTGCACTTGTGCAATTTACAACTGCACTGATTTAAATGTACAATACATGTGAGAAATGAGCTCTCCACACTCACGCACAGACAGAAGAGCAAAACCTCAGTTTGTCAACTAAAGCTGTGAGTAAAAATTAAGCTACAAGAGGCAGTTGTTGACAGATATAAAACATTAAAATATTATCATTCAGTTCATAGTAGATACAGTGACACAGATATAGGCCACTGTGTCAAAAAATTATTTATATTTTTTGCTTTCCCACTTTGCCAGTGAATTTAACAATGTTTATATCTTGATCAATTTCCATTATATTCTTAGATTCTGCAATGGCTTGCAAAAGTATTCAATCCCACGTACAGTAGTCATCACCATTTTCACAATAACAAAAGATACTTACACTTATTTTCCCAATCAGTATTTTTATTGTGAACATTTACACTTAATATTGCCAAAAGCAGTATATTTCATTTGTGTGATAACATTATATATAAATTAAAACCTGACTCTTTGTGTAAGTATTAAAACATCTGTGCTTTTGAGTTCCAGTTTAAAGAAGCTGACAAATTATTTTCAGATGATGCTTTAGTTAAATAATCATTATTAGGTACTATCTATAAATGGCTTAGTAAAGTATGTACGTCCTTTATCCTTACTCCTCCTTGGATATAAAAGTCACTGTCTAAAGGCGTACTCATGACTGCTGTTGGGGGGTCAGAGCAAAGCTAACCTTGGGCTTGATGCGACACTCTCTCTGAAATATAGCTATATGCATTCCCAGAAGTGTTGTTTTAATGAGCACGCAAAACCTTGATATTTAAGGTTGTATCTGAGCTTAAATACATGTGCATGTGTTAAATAGCCTGCATTAAATTAACTAGGCTACCTGGAAGTCCCATCCCGCCGTTTTTCTCTCTCCAGGAGTTTTTTTTTTAAATTTAGATCATGGTAAGCTTTAGATGTAACATTATACAGCTCCGGGAAGCTCAAAATGCATGAAATTAGCCTCTTCATTTTGTAGTGGAACCTTTTACATTTCTGCCCATGCTTGTGTCACACTGTCAAATCATTGTCTAAACACTGAAAAGTCAGTGGCAAATGGGGTCGAACTGGGGAGCTTCAACTTGAAGTTACATTTTTTGTTGTGCCACAACTCTAACTTTGATCACAGAGCGGCTCTGACCGGGTTCACTTCACTTCACCCTCCGCAATTATCGCAATTATCTGTTACCACTGTACAGCGCAAGAAATGTCTCTAACAAACTATAAACATATACCTCGGATACGATAGAGGGGCAATGCATGGACAGCAGTCTGGAGAAAGAGAGCTGAGGATTCCTGCAAGTATCTATTTGTACAGTCTATAGCATAGCAGTTCTATCCCATTTACCTTTTTGCTAGAGATTCAAATGGAATTGAATGGTGCAAAACGCTTTCGTGCAGCTCTCCAAGAAAATATCCAAGTGTTTTGATGTTCAAATTAGCACCACTGGATCCAGAAGAAGAAAACTGAAATTTGCATTACATCACTTGCTTGCTTTGTAGGATTGTCCCTCCTACAATGTTGTGACTCTAACTAATCTTTCCAGGAAATATTAAGTTGTGGAGGAGGTTAAACAGAATTCAACCACCACCCCGAAAAATCTTCAAAGTTCAGTGTTCAGTGACTGGAATTTGGAAGTGGTGTAGGTGGTGCAATCTTAATAACTATTAATGAAACTGGACTGCATTAGACATGTGTGGAGATTGGTAAAGATGTGGAGTTTTCTATGGCCATGCAAGAACCAAATGAGAGCCGTCTGGCCAATCCTAAAAGCACTACCTGTGGCACAAATCAAAAACTGACAATGCCTCAAAAAATGCTATACCAACTGTACAATATGGGGATAGTTCTTGTTTGTAGGAAAAGGGAAACTTTTTAGAATTTAAGTGAAAATAAATGGAATTAATTTCTATACAATATCACAAGAAAGCTGTTGCAGTCTGTTGTAAAAGTGAGGCTTGGAAGACAATCACCCAAGGCTAAAGCAACAGTGGAGTGGCTCAAAAACAACAAAGTGAATATTGTAGAATGGCTCAGAGCCCTCATCAAAATCTTACAGAAAACCTGTTGCACTCTACTGTAGGACAACTATCCAATCAACAAAAGTCAGAATCAAATTCTACCAAGAAGAAAGGGGGTAACACTTCAGAACAATGAACATAGATAGTTCTGTCTTGACCGTCTGAAAATCTTAAGCTGTTATTGCAGCAAAGGTTTCTCTCCTATTATCGGGTCAGTTCCAAACGGAAGGCATTGTCTTGCTGCCTCGCTGCTGTGGTAGAGAGGGTGTCTCATAAGACTGACTTTGGAGTGACGGCACCTTTTAAGAATGATGGTTTTGAACAGTCTTTTAAGATAACTTTGACAGGAGGATTTAACTTTGGAGGATTTTTTTTAAAAAATCTCTTCATTAGAAAGTCTCTGCTTTAGCACAAGCAAGAACGTTAAACTAGCTTACAGAGGCTAGCAGGCTAATGGTAGAAAGTTGTCTGACAGACGGCACATAAATCAGACCAGACGCCATCAATGGTAACAACAACGGTATAATCAAATAGTACAGTTATTATTTCTTGCTAGATTTACAAATCTAAGCAAAAGCTGTCTCAGAGAGTTGCCGCATAGATTTGTGGGTAATAGGCAACACAGAGGATACATGGCCTTCAAAAATTACCGTTTTGGGGGTAGTTTGAAGGGATCTTAGAAGGCATGAAAAGAGTTTGATCAAACACACTTGTTGTCTCATGTCCCTGTTAGATATCTTGAAAGGCAGCAGTTTTTCCCGTTTGGAACAGAACCATCATTTACGGTTTATGCTTATGCTCATATACGGTTATACTTATGCAAGTGGAATATTTTAGGTTTTTAGAAAAATAACTTAGTCTTTAGAAGTACTGCATAAGTGTTCAAAATGAAAATACTGATTTGAAAAATGTGTGAGTATCTTTTGTAAATCAGAAAATGGCGATGACTTTCAGGGGGGTTGAATAAAATCTATGAATCTCTTCAGGAAGCAAAGGAGGAACCAAATATGTGTGAGCACATACGCACGCACACACGCACGCACGCACGCACACACACACACACACACACACACACACACACACACACACACACACACACACACACACACACACACACACACACACACACACACACACACACACACACACACACACACACACACACACACACACACACACAGACACACACACGCACAGACAGGTACACAGATACACACACACACACACACACACACACACTTAGGTTGGAGGACGGTTTGAGAAGATCTTAAAACAATGTGAATGAAGTCCTTTTCAGTTGCTCTCAAAAAGAGAGAGCAAATCATCATTGCTGTTGTTTGGGAGATCAGGAGGACCAAGGTATGACAGCAACTCGTCTGGATTGGTCAACTCAGGGAGCAACTAAAGAAGAGAGGCAAATACAGAACTGATTAGCTGTACAATATAAAACACACAAGAGCCAAACTTAAATAGTCAGAGTTAAGTAAAGTAATTCATATACACCTTTCATGATTTTCAAACTGAATAACTGAATTATTCTTCACTTAATTATTTAATCTAATTGTTATATTCCATATAGATTTGCTGTGCATACAGTAAGTAATGTTAAATTAAGTAACCTACTGTATAATGTGAAAACATAATCCAACTAATATGAATGGCTCCATGGCAACTTGTATAATATTCTATTAATAATCCCACTATATGTCCAATCAGAATGAAATTTCATGTAATCACCTTATTCCGATGGTTCAGAGCATCCTACTTATGATGGTCTGAACAGCTGGATTGGAAGGGCTGGATTAAACCCTTGACATTCTATTTGATAGGAAAATATCAGCGACTAAAAGCCAAGTAAACGTACAATCCACATAATGACTGCAAAGCAGACAATGTAAACTCCATGATTTTTGTATGTACACCCCACTATTTTTTTAGTGCATCAAGATACTATTCTTGGCACATTTTGAGAACATGTAAACTCACTTGATTAGATCAGTATTCAGATCAGATGTAAAAGGTGAATGGAGTATTTCAATTGGAGTGATTTCATTTAGAATGAAAGAAAAACCTTGCATGCAAATTTTGCTAGAGCGTAAATCATCTAAAATTGCAGTTGTACAGCAGTGTATTTTGTTGAAGTATTATTACTTGTGTTTAAAGCTTATATGTTACATAAGATAAGTTTAATAACATAAATGTAATATTCTTACATCCAGAGCAGGATCTGTCATCTCTGCTCCTGAGGGGCCCACAAATCCAAAAGAGCCCTCTGGGTTCAGCCGTGGATTTTGGGAGGTGTGTGGAGGCAAAGGTACTCCTGAACTCTCAACATTGTTGTGCACACTCTGCTGTTGTTGCTGCCTCTGCAATGAATTGTGGGAGTCCATTCTGCCTGAATGGGCCACCTAAATGAGAGCACAAACAACCATACTGATGCTGATGGGAGTAACAGCTGCATATTATTATTATCATGAGTAATTTGTCATCATCATTATGACACTTAGCCAGTCTCCTTGGAGCACATCAAGGTTAATTGCCTTGCTCAAGGGCACAACAGTGGCAGCTGGGAATCAGACCCATGACTTTTTACATGCTAGCCTAGTCCTTAGCCACTACACTCCCATTTATGCAAACATGGCGATCAAAGAATAAGAGACAGACCTGTGAGGGTGCAGCAACTCCTGCTTGCTTTTCTGTTGTGACACTTCTGGGATGGTCAGCTTGGTAGGTCATAGATGGGCGCCCAGAGGGAAACTCTCCCAAGGTTGGAGTTCCAGGGGAGTTCTGGAATTCTGTGAAGCCTGACTGGTTGGTGAATCCTGAACCTGCAAAATGACATGTGAGAACAATGCGACTTAAAGAGCATTGCTAAATTGCTAAATGACAGGTAGGGAGGGAACAATATCCCATATTGTTGGGACGTTACCTAAAAAAGAAATCTAATGATTACTGCTCTAAGATTAGCGTGATTAATAATAGAGTATACCACTTTGGGCTCAACATTATTTTTTCCATAGGGGAAAAATAGAAATATACAACAGCATGTCAAATAACCATATCTCAAACGGGTTCAGAAAGGGTTCAGACTCCAGAGTGTTGTTGGCCTAACAATGACATAATATCTGAAGTGACAGCTGATTGCCTTTTAAGCTCACATATTGGCAATCTTTCTAAAGACTCACAGACTCTTCCCAGAAATACTTCTAAATCTTCCTAAATATAACCCCATTGGGTTAATACAAAAATGCCCAGTTTGCCATCTACCTGGAGCATTGTAGTCCTGACCCCCTCCAGTCCCTCCACTTGTTATGGAGGGGTATGAGGAAGGGGTGGGTCCTGAGCTTGAGGTGGATGCAGGTCCAGGTCCTGAAGAAGGCCCAAGGGAAACTATCATCTCCATGACACTGGGCAGGATCATATGACTAGGGCTAAGGGTGCGGCAGCGCTTCAGAATAGGCCCGTCAGACTCTTCCTTAATGTGGATGTCTGGCTTGACTGGAACTGGCTTCCAATTGCACACTGGATCTATTGTAATTTCCTCATAATCCGAGCTAAAATAGCATGATGGTTGGAGTGGGAGAGACAGAACAGGCAGTTATTTATTATCCATGATTAAAAACTGAAACATATCTGGTCATAATTGTACAGAAGAAAACTTACTTTTGGATATAAATCAGAATGCCCAGCATGTACTGGTCAACTTCCAATCCCTCCAGCAATGCAGTTTTACTGTGAAAAATGCAGCATGTCAAATTGTGTTTGCACCTAAAGTTAACGTCATAAGATACTGCTGTATAAGTGCTAACATTTAACATGGGTGTCATTCACTTGTTGGAGCCACAAAATAATTTTAATGAGCTACAGGCATTTGCCTCCAAGGGCACCAGAGTGCTGCAGAATGCTCCATTCACTTGAATGGGCCTTCCCAACGTTCGGTGGTCTGCTAATTCTCAATAACAGACCCTTGCTAAGTATAACAGACTGCTGTCAAGGAAAATGGGCTTTGTGCTTCTAATTTACGTCTTTCATATCACTGCGCAAGGACTGGAACTTCAAAAGTGAAAGCAGACAGTTGATCAGCTGTGTTCTAAAGAATGTTTGATTCAAGTTCAGCGTGTGCTGTTGTCGAACTATTTGTTTCTCACCAAATGCCACGATGAAACGGTAACAAATAGGCTATAGCCTAGGCTATGTAGGCTAAAGAGTCACATCGTGGGGAGTTTATAGTTTCGTTTTGGCAAGTAGCCGTGTAATAAGCGGGATAATGTATAGAACGCCGGTCATTATTGGGAAAATAAGTCCTTTCAGGGCGGAACAAGACCGGTGTAAGGGCGTTCTATACATTATCCCTTACATAATGCCCAACAACTTCATTTCAAACCATGTACTTAAGGAACATGATCTTATGTATTGAAATTAGTGGCTTAGCATGAACAGTAATTGGGTTGAGCATGAGTGAATGCGTTTCTAAATTAACCATAAGGACATGGGTTATTCATTTTTTGGGCATTAATGTATTGAAAAGTATTATTCCTAGCCTGCCCAAACTTTGCACGGTAGAAGACAAACATGTTCACAGTATGACTAGACCGTAGTTTGTACCGTACTGCAAGCCCATTCGTTTTATATAAGACCTTAGATATGGAAGAAAGTGCAAAACTGGTGATATTAAGGGTCATGTAAAAAAAAAATGTGTACATTTTTGTAAATTTTGCTCTGACGAATTGCTCAAATCTTTTGAGACCTAAGTGCGTGGACCCTGGTTGAATTGACATGGAATGACCCAAGAAAACAAGAAGTCGAGAAGAGTTACAAACGCAACTGATAACACATTTATTTCACCTGAATAGTGTTTTAATCCTGTTTGTTTTCACTGGAAAGCACAGGTCTGCACAAAGCACAGATTTCATGGCTGTTGATCTGTTATCACAGATTTCATTATCCATATTAGCAATGTAGAGTTACCTTTACAATTTAACTGCTACAGTAGCCTAGGCCTGTGAAATTTTCCCACAACACAAATACAACAAAATAACCACCAGCAACTAGCTGGCAACTGCTGATTATGCAAATTATATTTTACAAAATAAAATATATGAACTCCTATGTCGCTGGTATACTTTACTGTATCTACAGCTGTTAATGTGATTACTCATATTTCAAGCTGAATTTCTCAGGCCCCTCAGATGAACTGGCCCCCCATTACTAAAAAATATAAAAAAAACCCTGCTATATATGAATGCATGGGTTTAGTGTTGATGCATATAGCAAATGATGACTCACTTGCATACAGGACAACGCCAGGTTCCCCTCTCGCAGTTCAGCTGCAGGTATGACTCTAGGTCGAAACACTGGACGGGGAGAGGTTTTTTAGGGGAATAAATACACCAATAATCACTTCCCCAGAAGACCATCCATATCTGCATTAGTAAGCTCTGTAGCTGCTAACCTGAATGTGCCTGCAGTCGTGACCACGTGCTGGAAGTTGAATGCGGCGGAATGTAATTGGGCATTGCAGGGACACTCTGATGGCTGTCTGCTCCACTCCGTCCTCTCCATTTGGCCCTACAGAGCCTGGTATCGTGCCACTGGTGAAGTTCCTCTTAACTGAAGAAGAAGCGAAGAAGTGCACAGGTGTGAAGCTGGCATTTTATTATTGTTCTAAACAAATTATGTTGGGACAAGATGACATAATTAGATGGGTAGGCTCATACAAAGCTGAGAAGAATAATTGCAATAACAGCATCCTCATGCTACTCACCACACGGCGGGGATCACATTAGCCAGCGGCAAGCGTTAGGTTTCCTATTGGTCTCTATTGTTCGGCAGCGGAGCGGTGGCAACGCTGGCGTAACGCTAGCGTTGAACAAGCTGAGCGTTGAACTTGGTTCAACTTTCAAAGCACAACACGAGCGTATTCAATTGACAAACCATTGGTGTTGCTTAGGAACGAGATAAAACGTATTATGGTCTGAGCGTTACGTTACCTTTGCCGCGTGCCGCTGGCTGATGAAATCCTCGCCTTATGGTCTTTACTTGATTTGGAATAAATTACATTTCTGCATTGTTTGATCAGTCAAAAAACTATGTTAACATGGACATTAAGGATGCAATGGTACAGTATGACCATGGTTCACCATATGCATCACAGTTTTTGGGCCACGGCAATGGCATAGTTTCGGTAGATTAATGTAAAAAAACATTAGATTAGATTCAACCTTATTGTCATTGTGCAGAGTACAGGTAGCCTTGAGATTCCAGAACCAAATCCAAAAGGGTCTGTCCATGAATAATGTAATGGCCCAACTCGAGGGGCGGCACCAAGCATGCATATGAAAATCTCACTGCACGCAATTGGATAACACTATACGACCAATGTTTACCGACTTATTCTGGACTTCGACGCAATTGGATAACACTACAACTCTCATCTGTTTAGCTCGCCTCTGGCCCGCCTATATCAGATAGATGTGATTGGTTCCTCGCGATACAAGGGACAAAAGTAACGTGCATCATTACTCATTGCCAGAGTGACTTGTTGAGCAAAGAACTCTGCCAGAACTTTGGATTCCCAGGGTAGGGTTGTGAAGTACAAAGACAACGAAAAACAATAAACTATATATTTTACCTACAGTATAACCAAAAAAGGTACTGCAGCGATGTAGCTTTCAATTGCTCTGGAGAGCAACTAGACAAAGTGGCTCAAAATATGACTGGTGCTCAGTCCTGCACATTCTCTCCGCAAAAATAAATCATACTTGTCAATTTGTCTCCATCTCCTACTCCATACCTTACTCTTGCAACTTTTGTGTATGTAAATGAGTGTGTGCATGTGTGCGTTTGCTTTTGTTTATATGTGTGCTTCTCTGTGTGTGTGTCTTCGCTTGTAAGTATGTGTGTGGGGTTAATGGGGTGTGTGTGTCTGCTTACCTGCATGTGTGTGTGTGTTTTGTGTGTGTTCACTTGTGAGTGTGCGCGTGGGGGTAATGGGTAGAGACCGACCGATATGGGATTTTGAAGGCCGATACCGATATTGATATTTGAGAGTTTCAAAAGCCGATAACCGATATATCGACCAGTAGTCATTTTTAACCAACACAATTTAAAAACTCTCATATTTTGATAATATTGTTTTCTTAGTGTTGAATGTAAGAAAACAAGATGACTTACTTTCTACCGTTTGCATTGAGTAAATTCAACTTTCAAAGGTGAGAAAAACTGTTTTCATCAGATGGCCACGCATCGCTTCTGACTGCCTCTTCCTCCATCTTGGTTCAAGCAGTTCGAGGAAATAAACGAGCTTGCCGTGGTGGGAGTTAATGCATTAACATTTCCATGGCAAAGGTGATCTACTAATCAAAAGGCTTTTACATTTTTTGAATTTTGGGTAGTGTAGTACCACTTTTCTGTTAAATCAAATAGCGTAGGCCTATGCATTTTTGCTTTAGCCTACTGTCCTGCTTTTTCACAGAATGTCCCATTCTAACGATAAAGGGATGTTTGCACTTTTTTTTGCTGATATACAGATCAGAATTTAACATGCTGGTTGCATGTGATTGGTTTATCGAAATTTACTTCAGGTCTCGCCCATTTCAGAGTCCCTGCCTTGATGTAGCTTCCCACTACCACTTTGCTGCGAAACTCGCACCCTTATAGTGTTATCCAACAATTCCAAATGTGACTGATGCAATAACTACAAAGTAGAAAACTCACTCTTAGCGATACAGTGATCGGCAGGCAGCAGTCTCTTCTTCATTAGACCTTGAAGAACGGACTGCACTGATGGTCTGTGAACCAGTTGCAGCACAAACAGATGGGACTGGATAGAACATCCAGAGACAAAGAGAGTCCACCAACACATAGGGAGAATGAGGGAAAAGAGGATATTTGTCAACAGCTAAAATCACTCTCCACTTGATAGTGCTAATCAATAGCGTAATCAATCTATTGCTCATCACGACTACAAAAACTCAGCTAAGAATAAATACTAAGGGAAAATAGATTTTAATTTCCTAAAGGAAATGCCAGTGGCAAAGCCTTTTTTAAATATTTAAATTGTAAAGTAAATGATAAACCATTAAGATTGGAGGGATGTAAATAAATACACAGATGAATAAAATGTGTGTACGTAGATAGATAGATAAATAGTTGGATGTAGATAGATGGATGGATGGATGAGTGAATAGATGTTGAAATATAGATGGATATAGATAGATGGATGGATAGATGAATACATGGCTGGATATATGGATGGATGTAGATAGATGGATGATGTAGATATAGATGATGGATGCATGTGAGAATTAGACAGATTGATGGGTGGATGAGTGGACGGATGTAGAAAGATAGATGGATGATGGATGGATGAATGAATGAATGTAGGTAGATGGACAGATGTGTGATGTAGATAGATGAGCTTCACATAAAGTTGTACTCACACAACAACAAGCAGAGACTGTGATCTGGATTGTGTTGCGTCCAGGCTGACACACAGTCTTCAGGTAAAGGGGCTTATGAGAGGTTTTGTTGTCCCCACGTTCAATGGTAAGTGGAGTAGCATTAACACTCACCTGAGAGATAAATAGGCTTGTAAATGTCGTCTTGGGTATAAACTTGTACATATGTTCACATTCAATTCTGAGAAAAATGTCAACAAGACCGCAAGAAAATTATGTAGTACAGTTAAGGTTTTTCCTCTGATGAGCTCTTTGACAGGGTTCCATGAGCTTAGCCAAGCCAGCCTTGACCAGGAAAAGTCAACAGGAAACATGGTACAATGGTTATGAGGAATTAACCAGAATTTTAAACTTGCGGGTACATGTGTTACCTACAGGTAATAAGTACTCACATTCCTATTCATTATAAGACTATAACACTATAACAATGCTTTTTTCCTCAGGTCACAGGTTTAGTCCTAAAACTATGCCGGACCGACCTGTACAGAGGCTGGCCAGTTAGTGTTCATCTGTCGATCCTCATGGTGGTAACACTTGAACTGCAGTTCCAGATCTGGTCTGGGGGTGAATGAAATTTAAAATTTAGAGTTAATCAAAAAATAACAATTCGCAGTATGTAACATGTATGCTATGCAGGCCAATAATAGGGCTACCGTATCATGATAATAATGGTGTATTCAAATACTGTTAACTAAGTCCGAGCCTGTGCATGTCCGACCGTGCATGAGCAAATTATTTTGGAGGTCACACACACTGGATAAACAGCTTGGGGAACAACCTTGTCACTCTGCTGCCATCTGGAGGGCGTTACAGATCTTCCCAGGGTCGCACTTCCAGACTTTTGAATATTTTTTATCCAAGTGCCATAAAACACCTGAACTCATGACCCATATGGACTGCACTGCACTTTATGGACTATGTCTTCTTTTAGACACTATCAATTCTTATCATTTGTTTACAGCGTTCCCACTCTAAGTCAGATGTAAAATTCCATGACTTTGAATAAACAAAAGTTGGGCTAACCACTACCACTTAAGACAGCAGTAAAGCTAATTACCGGATATACTGCACACCAATTCTGCCTGGAAATAAATTTGCATTATTGCATTTTGGCAAGTACATTTTAAACTGCTAACAAAATTCCCTGATATTCCATGACTGCCCCACAAATGATACAATTCCCTGACTTCCCATGTCTGGAAAAGACCATCAAATTTCCATGATATTCCAGAAATTCCATGACCCGTGGGAACCCTGTATTTACCTATTTTATTTATTACTGTGTTCATATTTCTTAGCTCTCTTTTTTATGTCTTAATTCATGTTTTACTATGTTGTCTTGTCATACTATGTGTCATCACTAGGGGAAGTGCAATTGAATTTCATTGTTATGTACAATGACAATAAAGGCATTCATTCATAATTTCGCTGAATTCAACAAAAGTGTGATAGTGGATTATAATCGAAGACTACACAACTAAATAGCTGATGTCACTGAGGCAGTACAGAAGTGGTTTAAAACCTGATCACCCTCTGCTTACCTCATCATAAGCGTTTTAAAGACAGTCTCTCGCAGCTGGTAGACATGGTTGCTGACAGCCAAATTGTGCTCCAGGCGGAACGGTTCTAAAACCACACCATCACGCACAGGGAATGTAAGCCGCAGTTCGTCTACTTGATTGGCTATATGGGAGGTTAACAGAGGAAGAGTTAGTGAGCATCTCCAGCATAACTGCAAATTTCAGCCATCTTTTTGTCATTAGTAAGCATAAGCTCAGTAAGGAGTACCAGACTCTGCTAAGTGGTAACAAAATTACAAATACAATAAATACAAATGACTTCTTTCCAAAATGCAAATGGTTCACGTATGAATTAACAAAATTAAAATAATTTCAAAAAAGGTCACGGTGACTCGCTTTACATTATTTTCTCTTCAAGAAAGATGCTAACTTGTCCCACAGGTTGAGCTGGCAATATCAGCAAGTTAGAATGGAGGTTTATTACAGCATGTTTACATACAAAGGCATATCTGTGAGCTCCCATTTACATGCTCCCAGACTCTAGCGTTGTAGCTGCCTGGCTGTGTTAGCTGCTAGCTGTAGCAACTCAAGCTAGGCTAAAACCGATTGTTGTCGTTTTTTTCTGTGCCGACAGTACTCGGTGAACCTCGAGAAAAGGAGATCTATGTGAAAACTCGCCGGATTTCTCCTTTAAGGTTAAGTGCACACACATAGCAGTCACTACAACTGTTCACCCCTGATTGCTCATAAAACTGGAAAAAAGCACATTGCGGAGGATCAGCTACTGGAGCTTTGTAGTTCACAACTACATTACAAGTGATATGGCGCCTTTTCATCTGGACATGAAAAGAACTTCTGCAGTTGGAAAGCTCATTTTATAAACTGAAGCATAACACAAGAGTTTCTTAGTTTTTCACTTGAATTTTGTACAGTTCTTTACTCTTAATTAGACAAAATAGGTAAGACATAATTTGGCTCGACTAAACACTGGCATAAACACACTTGGCAAACATGTAGTGTGGTGCTTTCACCTGTGGGTGGCGGAGGTGCAGGAGGCTGCAAGGTGGTGACATTTGGCTTGACATCAGACAGGTAGGGGGATTTGACATCATGGCCAGGAGACATGTAAGGAGCCATGGAACTGCCTGGAGTCATAGGAGGGGTTGGGTTTCCAGGCAGTGGTGAGCTGGGGTAATTGGGTAATGCTCTACCAGGCTAGAAAAAGGAAAAAATCAGTGGAATTACAGTGGGCAGTGCTTCGACTTGGCCAGCTTCCCTCGCGGTCCGCGCACGGGATCACGCGGCATCACGCGACTTTAATTTGTATTTTTCCAGTGACGCTGCAACGACGCTGCAACAACCGGCAGAGGTCTCAAGTGAGCAGGGTGTCTCGTAAAAAGAAATGGAGCTGGAAAATAGGGGTGGGCGATATATATCGTCAGCGATAATATCGTGATTGTTCTTTTAATGATGTGCAAATTGACATTATCGAGTATTTAAATTACTTATGGGGAAAAAACACTCAAAATCACGCATTGAAGACTCATACATTCCCAGGAGGTGTATGCGGGAGAAGCCCCTGGCTGCAGCAGAGCAAGTGTCACGTGATCACTAGTGGGTCACAACAACGTTGTCACACGCATGCCAAATGTTTATTTTGTGCAGCGAGAGTAGCCTACTAGGGATTTTATGCGGCTACTTTTGTTCAAGTAACATTGATGAGAAAGTCACGTTTTTTCCCACACGGTATTATATAGAGAGAAAACATTAGCCTTTGAGTATTTTAATAGTCAGTTGTAAACAAAGAACTATTCTAATGTAACTCTTTTGTAAATGGACTGAAGTTCGCTCTACGTAAGTATCTACGTTTACCGATTATGCTAACCGTTAGCATCTCTATGAGATTTCTCATATACATTAGCCATAAGCTAACACATTCGTTTCTATTCTGTAACTTGGAATGCTAGCCTACATGATTGCTCTTAAAGGGATACCAGGCAAGCCTGATGCTTTTTCTCTATGAAGCTCCCCCTACCGTCTGTACATGTCGATACGTGTGCGAGCCCTCGCTCGGTCTGAAGCTCTTTTCTTTTTCTTTGCATCTTCCGTCAAGGGTTTTTGCTGCTTATTCGCCAGCTCTGCCATTATACACACGTTTGCAAAAAATCGCTAGCGTTTCGTTAGCCTTCCTCTGTGCTGGGGATGCAGGGATTAAAGTGAAAAAAAAAAATCGTTTGACTGAACTTTTTAGGCCATAAGTCATACATTCATATCTACCTATAGAGATAGCACCCTTTTGCGGTCGCGACCTATTGGTTTTTAATGTACAAAAGGCGCAAAACAGCAAAGTAAAGGGAGTATTAAGCCTTATTCACCACGGTGACCATTGTTTTAAACCAAAGCGAGGCTACAGGGGACACTTACTATATAATTAATGCCACCTACAGGTGAATGCATAGAACATAACAATCCTATGGGTTGTGTACCCTGTAGCCTCGTTTTAGCTGCCAATGGCCACCATGTGAATAAGGCGAATTGAGAGTGTTCTTGATTGAAATTAAGTTTTCCTGATGAACAAAAATATATTTTAGTACCATCCCTGACCATTGCTGATTAGCCATTGCTGTTCTTTTCTACTGCAGCAATATTGTAGAAAGGCTTTAACTTACACTCTTATTTAATTACTTCAGGCCAAAAGTGTTTAAAGGGGAGATTTTTTTCTTGTTAATATGCAATTCAACACAAGTAAAATCTATAAAATCAAGTTTGCAAGACTTCCAATTTCCTCATCAAAGTAACGAATCAGAACATTCTAGATATTGTTCATATTTCCATTTGTTGCCTCATCCGCATTTAATGAAAACATGGTAATTTTGAGTTTTACAGACAACTCAGTTTTCCAATGAGCAGCAATACTGTGTGCGCTCATGCAGGCGGTCTGCACATTTGATAACGACAATCTGGAGAGGGCGCTATTGTCTTCAGCAACAGATTGTATAAGGTTGACAAGAGGTTGCGATATGGTGAGGGACAGGTAGGTGTTGCTATGAAAGAACATCGTAGCCTACTTTCTAAGCGTAAAAACGGTAGCTGTTGTGGTGGCTAGTTGCACCAGGTGGGGAAGATGTCCTGAAATGCACGAACGTTAATCTTATGGCGGGCTTCTGATTGGTGGCGTACTAAAACGTTTTCCTGCATCCATAAACAATTTTCTTGCAGCAAACCGCGCAAAAGCAAACCCCTGGTACTTTAATTTCTTTACTCCATGGGTAGAGTGGGGGAAAACACCCCTTGGGGTTAAAGGCCCCCCCCCCTCCTATATTTCACAAACTAATCACAAGATGAAGTAAAATGTTGTTGTTTTTATTTCTATGCACTATGTTGACAATAGTGATGTACAAGTACCCACCATAAAATGGATGCATGCTCTGTACTTCAAGAAAACAAAAGAAAATTTGATTTTTAGGCAAGTGTTCTAATTTTCAGCAGTCACTAAAACAGAGTTGGCTATTGTCAATATATTGATCAAATATAGTAGCTTGTAATCAATTTATTGATTATATTTTATTGCTCCACAATATATTGTCATATATATTGTGTCAATCGGCTTCGAAGGGTTAAAATCTCATGTACCCCCTGGAGTGCCTTCACGTACCCCCAGGGGTACGCGTACCCCCCTTTGGGAACCACTGCTCTAATCAATGTGATGCCGTGTCGGTGTGGTCACAAAGTGCGATGTTAATAAGTCATCATAATCACCATTGAAAAAGCTGTTGGTAGCATCGGCTAACTAGCGCCAGATTTTGGAGTGCAGGGGACAAGCCGAGATGGGCTATGAGACATACGTTCACACTCAGTATCATGTTTCAACACACTTTAGGTCAATATCACACCGGAATTCTCCTTTAATAATTGCTTGTATAGCCTAGGCTACTTGAATATGGAGATCATGTACTCCATGGCTACCTCTGATCAGACAGAGTGATAGCCAATGAGGCCTATCACTTTCAGTGCTCCATGACAGTTGAAAATACATGCATATTTAAGGGTAATGCAAAATTTTGTATTTAATTAGGTGTGCCCGACCGATTTGAGGGCCGCTTGGGCCAAATATGCCAGGGCCGATTTTTGGTCCCAGTCCGCCCCTGGTTAATGACGTTTAATAGCACGTGAACGCGCACCTGCACATACTTCTGTGGCGCATTGCGTTGAGGCCGGCAGATGACAGCCGCCGTTGCACAGCAGTTACCAATCCCCTGTCCAAGAGTTCGAATCTGGGTTAAGATTTTGACAACAATATTGACATCGTTGTTTACCTAAGTTTATCTTTTGTGCAGATCATATTATCAGAATCAGATTTCTTGGCTTGGTTTGCGTAAACTAACAAGGACCCCCATGAAAATCAGAGGCTACATATTCTCAGCTGACTCGTCAAAAAGTGCACACCACCTTATTATTATTATCTGCAGGTGTGTGACTTTTACTTACGTGCACATGGCTGCAAATTGACTTTTAATTTATGTATTTTCTGCCTTGGGCATTTTAAAATATGGATGTATGGTGGTTAGAAGTGTAAATATCAATTAGAAACCTAAATATATTTATAATTATTAATTTGCAAACAAATAACTGGAGTCAGTGACGTCTTTGACATGAAGATCCCTGGAACTATGCTTCTACTAGCATTCTACCACAGGTCGAGAGGTGTAGTTGTAACTACACAACTTTACGATAGTGGTTGTGAACGTTCGTTGCTACTATGGTTTTGGAAAACACTAACGTAGTGTAACGATGCATTGGACTATTCCAAAGTTCCAAATATGAATGTAATTCTGCGGCATAAAGCAGATGTATTTGTTTATTGTACAGAAAAATAAAAATGACATGTCAAACAGTCAATTGACTACATTGCAGTCAAGAAATAGGGCAAATGAATTTACGAAACCAAAACGTGGGTCATACTGTAGTTGTCTAAGCCGCTATAGCGTAGCCTGTTAAAAACGTCGCAGAAGCCTACCCAAGGCTACAGATTATTTCTGAACAGTTATTTCTCTACTGGCTCAATTATCACACCACTGTTTTGATTTGCGTAGTTGCGTTACCCCAACACTGACAATAATGTAGACAGAAAATTTCGATTTCGATTTTCGTTACCACCGTGTAGTCAAGCCTTAAGCCATACCCAAGTAGCCTAAATCGAGGTAAATCGAGCTTTTTCAGAAGGGCCGATGTACAGTGGCAGAGCGACGCACAGTGGCTGAAAGTGGTACTAAAGCTTCACGCAGCTTCATGCCTCTTAATGCGCGACTGAAGTGGCCATTTGAAAGCGATGCCCACTGTATGTTACTTACTTGAAATCATAGCACCACTGGAAACATACAAAACACTTCTTGACGGTTACATACAGTACATTAGCCCTTATTTACACCTCCAAATATCTGATTGCATGTACACTACAACCATAAGGGGTCTTTACCAAAACCAAATTATGACGGGGTCTTTTTGCTGCATTTTATGATCAATCTGTGTACTCTATCTTATTATTACATTTTTGTTTTTATAATATTTAAATCACAATTCCTTTACTTTACTGAGATTTCTAGTAGCTGTCAGCTGGGAAAGTGGCATGTTTTCATATCTTACCCCATTGACTGTGACCTGGTTAAATGTGTTGTATGGTCCTCCAGCACTCCCCGCTAATGTGTTCAGAGATGTGTTGCCTGGTCCATTGAACTGCTCTGCCTGGAACACACAGGCATGTTGATCAACGCTATAACAGTTAGAAGTTACTTTATACTCCATATTTATAAGTTAACAGTTAATGGCTGATTGTCTAATTCACAAATTCATACAGTGTCTGTCTTGCTCCAGTTGACTGTGGCCATTATTGTGCTTTGTCTATGGGCACTCTTTCAGGGAGGCTACACCTGGCACAGAACTACAGTAAAGCGTTCCATTCGCGGACCATCTTCTGCAACAATTAGCTTCAACTGTAATCAATGGAACTGGCTACACCAAACATGACGGCGGGGTGTACGTTTGGACTTTTATATACCCCCAAACGGAGCGCTTCAGTTGCAGACCTGGTGTTGCCCGGGGCTCATTATCAAGGAACAGTTTGTACATACTGGTTTTCTATAGAAATTAGGCACAACATTCAGTGCTCTCCCACTTCTTTACTTGGCTCTGTACACTGCAGTTGACCTCTGTATATTCTGTTCTGAGTCTGTATTACTATTTATATTACTATCTGACTATTTACAAAATAATTACACAAAATAGACAGTGAGACAGAAAACAAAAAGGATTTCATTTAAAACAAGTTAGAGATACACTCAGTCATTGTTGTGTACATACATTGGACTTTCTAAAAAGAGTTTTCATTTCTAACAAATCCATGTTAAACCTTACTTTGTAGTACTGGCCAGGATTTCCAGGTGCAGGTGGGTATTGTCCAATGTTCCCTTGCTGTTGAACAGCAGGGTAGGAGGGAGAGGAGGAAGCCTGACCAGAGTACTGCATAGGTTGCCCAGGATAAGGACCCGGTCCTGGCCCTTGACCATATGGTGGACCAGGATATCCCTTGAATAGTAAAAGAAAGACTGCTTAGAAAAAGAGCACAGGATATCTAAGGAAGTGACCATGAAAGATTGGTTGTATGATGTTGGGGAAGGGTTTTTCATTTGGTGTATACAAATAAAGCCCTATTTTCATGATGCAATCTCCTATGACTAGCATGTGAAATCTTAATGCACAAATGATTGATTGTTTGTATCTGATGTCAATACAGCATCAAAAAACTAAAGTCATAAGAGACAACAGAAAAGGTCATTTCAAAGGACAAGTTTAAAAATTCAAGTTGATAACTCTAATTTTACATGATTTAAATTACTTTTAAGATCTGTGGGACATTATTTTAGGTGATAAGTTGTGTTGTGTTAAGGTCTTACTTCCACCACAGATATACCTCTGAGTTGTAGGGCCGTTTGAGGCCTTGAGGGAGTCGTGGAGGTCCTTGCTGCCCTACAGAATATGATGGGTGATGGGGCATCCTCTGACCCTGAGCAAACACAGAACCCATGGAGGGTGGTCGTGAGGGTCCCATCCCAGGGGGATATCTAGATCCAGAGGGTGGAAGGAACTGGGAGCTGTAGGGGCCAGGGTTGCCCATCTGGGAATACAAAGGCAAAAGTGTTGTGCATGACTTCATTCTGAGGTCAAACATCTTTATTTTCACTCGGCTATGCCTATTTCTGTGTTAAGCTTTAATTTTGAAATACTAGGTCAGAATTCTGAGATACTAAGACAACATTTTGAAAAAGTCTTCAGATAATTTATTTTATTTTAGGGCCTTTTTGGTGAAAGGAAAACTCTTCCTCATTTTTAACACAGAGCTCAGTTGATCGTGTTCACGGAATACTGTCGGTCAGAAAAAACGGGGGAAACAATTGGTGGTCTGACGCAAATTAGCTGGCTAGCAGCTAAAGTAGCCAAAGTGCCTACAAGCAATGTTATGGGGGCATGTACTAAACCAGTGTTTATTAACTGGTGGGTCGGGACCCAATAGTGGGTCGCGGAACCATTCCCATTTCCACCGAGACCAAAACATGAAGTTAATTTTTTTTTTAAAAACCCAGATGATTCAACATTGCAATGGATATGACTGTAATGGACACTCCAAGTGCAGCTGGCACAGCAACAGACTACTGAATGGAGCATGGAGGACCAAAGATGACAGGATAAATAAATAAATGCAGAAATAAATTATGAGATTTACAAATGAATAGATGAGTCTGGTCATGAAACCTAGTTATTAAACAGACGGCCATCACTTAGCTCAAGCTAATTTAGCCTATTTTATGCCTACCAGTTTGACCAAACTCTAGATAGATTTATTGATTTGTAGCCTACATATCATCTGCATTTATTTATTTATCCTGTCATCTTTGGTCATCCATAATCCATTCAGTAGCATGCCGTCCTATCAGCTGCTACCATCAGCTACCAATCATTATTATCTTTTATGTCTGATGAAGGGCTAGGGCCCGAAACGTTACACATGGTGATATACAAACGCTAAGGAGCAGATTCTGGTGTGCGGACTCATCGTCCTTTAGCAATCATTAGACAGATGAAACACAAACTCATGTACATGCACAATCACTGCATATTCTTTGTGGGACACGCATAGCTTAAAGACAGTCCATCCGGATGCAATGGGGATTATAGAAATCATAATCAGACAAGCAAATCATGATCATAGTCAGACAAGCTTTCGATATAACAATCAAGTACATAAGTGGATAAGTACCTTCGGTGGAGAAGTACAGTAAAAAACAGGCATTTTCTTTACCTGGCCATAGTTCATTTCCTGGTTCTGCTTCTCTTGGATGGCAGCAACAGTTGCTGTGGCTGTGGCTGTTGCTGTGGCAGCGGCAGCAGCTACAGCAGCAGCGGCTGCAGCTTGGGTAAAGTCTGTAGATCGAGCCCCATGGGGAGGCATGCCCATAGAGCCTCCTCCATTTCCAGAGTAACTGAGAATGCAAAAGTTAAGATAATTTTCCATTATGCCTTATGTTCCATAATGCCATTCGTACAGGTAGGTTATCATTTCGAGAACACAGCAGGATACCAAGATGTGTTATTACAGCACCACCTTGAGGTCAACGTGTGTCATTTTATGTGCCTAAGCAGTGGGTGGTATTTTCAACACACCAAGTTGGACGTTTCTGGGCCTTAAGGCCTTGGCAAGCTTCTGCGCACTCCCACTGGCGTCCGTATGTTTTGAAAAGTGATGGGGACAATAACCATCAACTTAAGTGTGCTTAGGAAACTGCTGGGGACAATGACGTTTTCATTTTTTTTTTTTTTTTACTTTTAGTAAGGCTACATAATATGCATTTGCAATTTCTCTATGAAGCATTCTACAAATGTTTAACAGTGTTGAACCTAAACATCACCACTAAAAAATTACCTTGTGGACTGGCGGACATTGGAAATAGTTTGTCATGCAGGACTTGACCAGTGTTTCCCACTGTTCATTTTAGTTTTGATGGCTGCTTAGACAACTCACGCCTCCTGCCTTAAATGACGCCCACGACCAAATTCACACCTCTCGTTCTCACACCTCTTACGGCATTTCAGTGTTAATTTTTTACAGTGCAGGTAAATTTTCTAAAGACAGTCCAAAGTAACCTGTGCTATTCGAAATGTCAGTTTATTGCACATCATTTTCTACGTCGTTTTGAACAGCCACTGCATTAGTTAGCAAATTATTGCAAAATCATTTTATGCAAGCAAACTGCTTACAGGGGGTCTTTATGTCATATGATAATCATCCACACATTTTGCACTAGCTTAACTTTTTACCCTTGTAACCTACACTGAATCATTTCTGCCAAAGCCCCACTTCTATCCTCTCTGGTAGCCTACAGTGCTTTATGAGAGAGGGAACGGCTAGTGTAGAGCGGCGAAAGCCAATGGTGTGCTTCTTTTACCGATATGTTTTGTATTTCTTATCCAAACAAAGTCAAACTTGCCACTGCACTTACTCGAACCAGTACCAAGACACATGAAATCAATCAGACGAACGGTTCGACAGATATGCGACACACACACACACACACACACACACACACAGACAAATGTTCCTGTACTTTATAGACAGATGAGTGGTTTCAAAAAGTGGTGGGGACAAAATTAATCATGACAAAAAGTGGTTGGTTCACATCCCAACTGTCCCCACCTAAACTGACGCCTATGCGGACAGCTCATGGTTACTTCAATTATTACAAATATTTCCTATATTAACACTATTATTACGCCAATATTATTTTGCCACAAACACACAGACTCACCTCCCGCCATAACCAGGTCCAGATTGGTATCCTCCCCCTCCTCGCCCATAGACACCCTGCTGCATGTAGCCCTTATTTGCATCAGGGTAACCCGGCTGTCCCATGAACTGAGCAGAATTCACACCAGGCCCTCCACTTGACATCATAGCACCACCCACGTGATTCCCACCTGGTCCAATAGGAGTGCCCAGAACCTGCCAAATCATAACATTTCATCACTGTTGTTGGTAGAACAAATATCTGGACAATTTAGTCAATGCATAATAAGGTCATTACCTGATTTGGCGTAGGATTACTCACACCCCACACTGTGGTTACCACAGAAAGGGATCCTGCTGATTGGTTGCTTTGTTGTTGCCAGGATGCAGGGTCATATAGGTAGGAGCTGTCACTGAGACCATAAAACAACATTGTGAGTCAAACTATGTTATACAATTCAACATTAGAATTTGCTAATGGATAATCATACACAGCTGTATTACCATGTAGTTGATTTTCCCCTTTTGTTCTTACCTCCAATTGTTTGATAATGTCATGTAAAATGTTATTAAAAAGGGCCTGCTACAGGGTGCAAGCAAAAGCTATAGGGTTATAGGGTGCTAGCAAAATTCATTATGTGTGTTACTTATGATTATAGAACAATTGGGTTCTATGAAACTATTTATTTGTTTCTGATTGGCCGAGAGACATGAGTTGGAATATCCCTGAACATATCAACTCAGACTTTGCACAGCTAATAATAGGCCTAAATCACTCCGCGATACAATGCGAAGATTCTATAATGCTTTGACACAATGTAGCAATAATCGTTAAATTAAAATTAAATGAAAGTTTTCATCATTCAAAAAAGCAAGTAGCCTTGGCAATTGCAATTGGAGAAAAAAAATGGAGATCGATTTCCCTAAAATAACTTTTGAGTTAATATATGAAATGTCGGATGACGAGGACGAAAAGACGTTCAAGCAAAAGACGAAAAGACGTTTTTATTTTAAAAAGACCTTTTTAGCCATAGTTGACAAACATGCCACTATTAGAAGATATAGAGTGAGGGGCAGAGATAATCCTTGGTTTAATGACTCTATTGCAACTGCTATTAGAGACCGGAATGAAGCATGGATCAAAGCAAAAAGAAATAATAATGATAAATGTTGGTTAAATGATAGGGTATTAAGAAACAAATTCACACAACTAATAAAAAGTACAAAAAGTGAATATTATCTGAATATAATAAATGAAAGCTTTAATGACTCCAAAATGTTTTGGAAAGCAATTAAGCTTAAATCTTCTTCAGATGACGTGCCACCCCCCACTATCCCTGAAGTTATAAGTATATATACTTTTTTGATCCCGAGAGGGAAATTTGGTCTCTGCATTTATCCCAATCCGTGAATTAGTGAAACACACACAGCACACAGTGTACACACAGTGAGGTGAAGCACACACTAATCCCGGCGCAGTGAGCTGCCTGCATCAACAGCGGCGCTCAGGGAGCAGTGAGGGGTTAGGTGCCTTGCTCAAGGGCATTTCAGCCGTGCCTACTGGTCGGGGTTCGAACAGGCAACCCTTCGGTTACAGGTCCGAAGTGCTAGCCACGACTGCCCCTTTGTTATAAAAACAAGCCAGGGTGAAGTAAGGGGTAAACAAAATATAGTAGATAGTTATACTTTCAACACAGAATTGAATTCCATTTGTGGTGGTTGGTTTGCAGAATTAACTTGAACACAACAGTTTTTAACAAATTAGCACAGGGTGGTTATGATGCTAACCAGATTTAAGCACAATTTAGTACAACCTGGAAAATCATTGTGTGGTGGTCAATGTTGATATTGTGGTGGGCCGCCACAAATAAGTCAATGTATGGGAAACACTGTTCAACAAGCACTTTATTAATGCAGGAATAGCTACTCAGTCAACACTTCCAGCCAACCCCACGGATAGTGTAACCTCCATCACAGACTCGTCTAATGCAAGTTTGAATAATTTCAATTTAGCATAGAGTTTGGTGCCAAAAAGCGAAGATATTCTACAACAGGGGTCTCAAACTCAAATGAGCTGGGGGCCAATTCTGCCAACTTCATCTGTTTGGAGTGCCGGCTATTTCTGAAAATGCAATGTTCTTTTTTTCAAACACCACACAAAACTGCAAACAGAAAGTGCAAGTGTTTTTATCTAGTTTTAGACACCTGTGCTAGCAACCTTAGCTTATAAATAAAATAATGATAAAATAAATATTAATACAAATTATAAAACAAATGAAAAGCATAAAAACAGGTTTTACACCAAATAAAAATATTTTCCTCTAATAACTTTTTTTAAACCTGGCAAACTATAGGCGTCAGGGTTAAGAAAGCAACACCATTGGATTTTTATATCAGATAAAGAGATAAAGTCCTACTGTAAATGTAAAAATCTGAGTAAAACAAAAGTTTATGAAGGGGGTAAATTTACCCATCTAATTTGCCACTGGATGGCAAGCACCTCAAATTATGCACTTTTAAATACTGGATGAATATATATTTGAGCAGGTTTACTTTACTTTTTTCATATCACCCACATAACAAATTAACAGGAAAACACCTAAGAAGTATACCAACACCTAAGATGTATATGGTTTCTAAACCACAAGGCCTACAATAAAGTATTCTGGTTAAATGAGTTCCTATCGCGGGTAATCTGAGTACCCAGAAGTTCGCATCATATTGCGGGTGACTTTGTAGTTTAGAGCCCTATTTCTACTAGCCCTGCTGTCTGTACCACATCCATTACAGACACCATCATCACGATTACCACTGCAACCTCCAAGCTATGTTGGGCAGAGGGTCGAAATAAGCATGGTATGCTTAGTGGACATCGTCGTACACGCAGACGCACCTCCATTCAATAGACGATCGATCATACGTAAACGTTTTTCAACATTTGGTGTAGGCCTATTTCTGCTTAATTTCTGCTTCAATTTATGCAACACTATGGCCTGCATCGCTTCCGCGTCATTACAAATGCACGTCTTTGTGTTTCTCACGTGTAATACAAGTATTTCCTGAAAACTTTGCGCAGCGATTTTGGGTTTGAATGAAGCTCTGGATGTCTAGCACATAGTGGAGCACAAATGAGTACAAATGAGATTTGTCACCGTACTTGGAACTATCGTCTATTTTAATCAGTATCGTTGTTTGTCACAATTAAGTCTCAAGGGCCGGATTACATTATTATTTTGACATACGTCGCGGGCCGGAATTGGGCCAGACGCGGGCCGGATTTGGCCCGCGGGCCGGGTGTTTGAGACCCCTGTTCTACAAGGTAGTGTGCAAAAGTGGTCCACATAAACAATACAACATTATAAAACATTTTTAGGCTCATGATTGATCTCTTTAACAAGAAATTCTCAATACTTTCAATGCATGCCTAATAGTGTGCTGGAGTGTAGGCCTAGCTTGCTCTGTCAGTTCTTGTCTACACCCAGAGCACAAAGTGATGAAATCTCTGTTAAATCAAGTTTAATAGACTTTTACATAGTACCAGCTGAAGTCTGTAAGGCCTTCCGTAGCCTATGTAAGTGTGAAGAAAAGAAAGGGTAAAGGATCAGATAGACAAACAGACAGGTTGTGTGTGTGTGTGTGTGTGTGTGTGTGTGTGTGTGTGTGTGTGTGTGTGTGTGTGTGTGTAAGAGAGAGAAAGAGAAAGAGAGACACTACCAGCATGGACAGATTATGAACTTTCAGGCCCCTGGGCCCAGATGTATTATGATGTATTATGACATCGCTACTAGAAATCATGTGAGGCAGACAGGACTCAGTGTCTTCAGAAAAGACATGGAAGACCCCACTAATTGTTTTTAATTTATTTGATGTGATTTCCTGTATTCTGGTGCATTTTGGGTGATGGCCAATACTTTAATTCAATCAGATTCATAGCCTATGTGTTGATATGATGTGTTGATATTGAGGCAATGATTCCATGCAATGGCTTGGGCCCCCTGACTCCTTGGGCCCGGTAGGCCCGTGCAGTAATCCATCCCTGACTTCCAGTGACAGTTGGCTGTTGATAGCTGGCAGTGATAGAATTTAGAATATCGAATAACCCGAAGCACATAGTGCTCTGTTCTTCATGGTTGGTGATATTAGTGGCCTTCTAGCCTTCTACATTTGAGCAAGCACATTTTCATAGTTCATGGTGGCACAGTCTAGTTAGGTTATATTCTGAGGTGTGTCTTTCTGTTAGTCAGGTATGGGCTATGTATTCAGTGGCAGATATGTGTGGACTGTTGAATGACCCATCACTAGAGACATATGCCAAATTTCTTGTTTTTGTCCATGAGAGAGTTTGGAGATGGGGGTCACAGATCAGCCAACGATTACATTGTTACAGTGCAGTTATTTTACAACAGAACAAAGCAGTTTGGCACAGGAACTGCTACAAATCCACCTGTAACAGTGAGCAGCATGCTAAGATTCGCTACTACAGTAGAAATCATGTGAGGCAAGCAGGACTCAGTGTCTTCAGAAAAGACATGGTAGACCATCTTCTGAACCTGCAGTAACACCTGCAACTGCATCAAGTCCTTCTAGAGGGACTTTGTACACTTGTTCAGCAGCAGCTGCTGCCAGGATAGATAAGTGCTTCTTCTGTCAGAAGCAGACAAAAGAGCGTCTTCATGAGGTGTCCTCTTTCAATGCAGGCAACCAACAAAGAACTATAAGTAATATTTTGAAGTCAATGACTTTTAACAGGTAGCCAGTGTAAAAATGCTAGTATTGGGGAAATATGTTCATATTTTTTGTGTGTGTTAGCAGCTCCATTTTGAATAAGCTGCAAGCTCTTTAGACAGGTATTATTACAGCCAGCATAATAGCATTACAATAGTCTATCCTTGAGATAACAAAACATTAATTTCTCGGCATCTGGTAAGGATAAGGACTTCCTTATCTTTGAAATGTTCCTTAAATGGTAAAATTAAGTTTTGGTGATCTGTTTTATGTGATTACTTAGTGCTAGGTCCTGGTCAATTATAAATCCTAGGTTTTTAACACTTATGGATGGATAGATACATAGATAGATACATAGATACATAGATAGATAGATACTTTATTGATCCCTAGGGGAAATTCAAGAAATTTTGAGGGAGGGCTTAATAACAGATGTCTTAAACGACTGCAGTACATGCCCTGATAGAATTATTTATAATCTAGAGCAAAACATTATCCAGGAAGGGGAGAGCAGTCTTAAGAAGGTGAGTAGGAATAGGGTCTAGTAGACTAGTTGTAGATTTTGATGAGGAAATTGTGAAAGTGAGATCTAATATGTTGTGTATATGTAAATTAATTAAATGTTGTTTGAGGTCTCATCTGTGATTCAGTGATTTTGCTATCTTTCAGCAATGGAGTATGTGTATTTGGTGAAACTGATTGGTTATTGATCTTATCCCTAATTGTTTGACATACAATCATAATACTGACATACAATCATACTGTTGAAAATAAGAAAATAACTTTTGTGAACTTTATTCAACATAGCCAGTAATTTAGGCGAAATTTATGGTGTTAATTATAGTATAATATACAATTTCACAAAAATAGGGTTAAAACAGGTTAAAAAAAATGGAGACATAATTTTTCTCCATGTTCAATGACCTCTAAAGACAGTCCAACCACTCTCCAACATTTCAATCCCACAGAAACCACATAGGCCCCCTGACTAATAGCCACCTTCCTTGTTGTTCACCGTCGCAGGACTGTCATCATCCTGTTAAGCCCGCCTTAAGACTCTCTAACAAAATAGAGCGCTGTGATTGGATGACGTCCAGGGCGTCAGCCAATAGAAATCCCTATGGTTTGCTACTAGACGTACAGGCTGAGCAAATTAATTTGCCGCCGCTAGGGTGCGTCTAGATTTCTAGGCTAATATTTCCTCAAAACTGCTGCAAACTTGATTGCTGATCCGATCTCCTCCATTTTCAATCTTAGTCCACACAGTGATTCTATTCTCAAGTCATGGAAATCTGCATTTGTTCTCCCACTTTTAAAAAGTGGAGACCCGTCGGTCTTAACCTTTTTGACGCAAAGTGCATCAAAAAACACACCCTTTATTCTCTGCTATATTGCCCCGGAACTGTTAGTCGCAGCGAGATGAAACCTTTATAGCTTGGCAGAGCAGAAGTGGGGCTTTCCAACGAGACTACGCAGTTGTCTGTACGATCAAGTATGGGAAAAAAAAAAAAATCATTAAATTAAATCAAATTGCATCATATTTACAGTCTATACTTCTCTGCGTTCACCTGCGCACCTATTACTCTCGTTTGAATTACTCTCGTTTGAATTACTCGCGAACCCGTGATCGCATAGACAACGCATGTCAGTTGAAAGAGGAGACACAGAGCTATCATTTGATACCAAGTACATCCTTCTGCAGTATTGGTGCACCGTGCAACACAGGTCAAAGAAGAACAAACGCTTGGTCACATGCGCGGTCAAATTGGTCGCGCTATAGAGCCCTGCGATATAGCCTTAACTCAAAGCTTTAGGCTTATGCCTTTTTGATCAGCTACAGACAACAAGTGGCAGACATTTGAGTCATATCATTGCAAATATCTGATGCATCATTCCACAAAATAATTTGTCTTCACCATCATCAAGTTATTCAATAGGATAAACATATAGCTTTAACTCAAAACAGCCGTTTTAATTTGTAAAAAATGTCAAATTCAGCCATGCTTAAATTCCGCTCACTGCACATTTATTATAATGTATTATAATGTAATACTCAGTAGTCATTACTGAATGCTTAGCTAGAATGATGTTTTCCTATCATCTTATTTTTTCTGTGGGCCTGTAATTGGGCTATGGGTTTTCTACAGGAATAGCATGTTTGAACTAGTACTAATAATAACACAGAAAACCTGAATGGGTAGTATTTTCAGTTTATCTCCAATTTCAAGTTAAAATGCGTAATTGCTGCATAGTAAAACCTAGAGCAAGGGTGTAGCAACATATTTTTGCTGCAACACACACAACATCCAATTGTAGACTAACTTAAAAAAACAATCCTTTTTGTATGTTGTTTATAAAATATTAGATAATGTTCAGTGCCATTTCACCAAAGACATGTTGGTTAGGTGCCTAACATTACATTTTGCTGCCAGCATGGTTTTATTTTGTTTACCTGTGCGGTGTTGGAGGCAGCCCAGGTTTCATGGAATTGATGGGGATCATTGGAGGAACTGGGGGTTACCACACCCAAATCTGCTCAACCTACAGGCAGTCTACAAAAAATAGGAAGATGTTAACGACACTTGTGACAAGCTATTACCACATAATCAAGCTAACCTTTGTGTGTAGTGAAGACATCCCTGTAATAAACAAATAAATCCATAATGTGAAGAATAACTGGGTCATTCTACAAAAAAGGTGGAAATGGCTGGTACATGAACTTGTGAAAATTATGTCCAATTTGTAAATTCCGTCAGATTGTTTTGGCCATCAACTTAAGATTGTCAGTGTTTCCCACACATCGAGTTTTTTTGTGCTGCACCGCCACAAATTCAAAAATGACCGCCACATAAAAGATTTTTTTCTTGTCTTTTCAAATTCAGTGAAGTCCTGTTTAATTACGCGCCCTTCTATGCGCACCTCTAACTACAGCTTCTGCCCCATTCTCCCTTTCTCTCTGTACGGACGCGCCACTCCTCTGCTCATCAATTGAAATGCTATCGTGCAGGAATTGTTTTTTTTTTTACAGTCTATGGTTTGAAGAGAACAGGCTAAAATGCTATTAATTCCGATTACCATCATGCAGTGGGCTTTTCATATGCCTTCCTATCGAACCGCTTCAGATGTAAATCAGTGAATGTATGGAATTTGGTCTCTGCATTCCATTTAAAGGCATTGCTCAAGACTGCTATTGGTCTGCTTTCACTAAATCTTATATGAATTAACCTAGGCTAGACTCTGCCCACTTTGTGCATCTGACTCGCTCTGGCCACAGTGCACTGGTGGCATAATACGCTGCCTAGACTTTATGTCAGTAGCACCATTTTCAAAATGCAAATGTATTGCCTCTGCAGCAGAGAAAGATGTGACTTTCCTGCCACCTGTTGGATAAGAAATAAATAAGCAATGCTCTAAGAAAGATCCACTCTGCTGAAAAAATGAATGCCAATATTCAAAATGAGCAGATGGCCTCTGTTCATAGTGTGTGATGTACTTTATCAGATCCAGTGGGGGAGAATACTTAAGTAAGCTACTGTACTCAACCACAGTTTTTCTGATGTTTGTAAATCAATAATAATATTGAATTAATAATAATTCAATTTTACACTACTATATTTCCACTCAAATTAATTTCAAAGGAAAATATTTTTCCCTCCACTGAATTTATTTATATTTATAATTTTAAATGGTCAACACAATTGATAGGCAACCGACAGACATACCAATACCAACACTCAACAGCACTAGAGCACCTCAACATTAACAGACCACCCCAAATTATAATAAATTATAACAAGGTGCAAAATCCTCATGTACAGTTATAATTGTATTTTGCAATTTGTTCAGAAATTTGTCTACCTAATGGTTTCAGCTTGTATGCTTGAATAGGAGATGGGACACTGCCTGCCTTCTCCTCACTATTCAAGACCTCAGATCAGTCACACAGTTTTTCTGTTACCGCAATCTTACTAGACATATTGACTAGGCCAGTGGTTCTCAAAGTGGGTTCCTGGTAGTCTGCGACCCCTAGACAGGGTCAGCAGAATAATTTGCAAGTACAAAATTGTGCAGCATCATGAAAAATGCATCCAGATGGGGGGCCAATAAAGCAAGAATATTTTGTCTGTTACTTTTACTCATGTTAACTTTAGGCCATAGAAACTCTAATATGATTGTGACAGATCATGTCAGTCCGTCATGAATCGCTCACTTTGCTCAGGGAACAAGGAACCGAACGTACTGCTACTTATTCAATTAAATTTAAAGAACTTTATTTATCCGTTAGGAACTTCACATGTGAAGGAGCAGCAAGATGTGTCCAGACCCAACAGTACAGACAACAAATAAACAAACACACATGCACACACACACACATTAGACATATGGCAGATATGGCAAAGCCTAAGCAAATAGTACCCCCATAATGGAGGAGCAATAAATAAAATAAAAATGAAAGAGTCCAGTATTAAAGAAAAAAAAAAAAAAAAGAGAAAAAAGTCCAAAAGGTGTTCAGCCATTCAAAATTGGCTGCCATTCAGCTTAGACTGGCTTATTACGAAGAAATGTCTACTTTGTCATGTGACACTAAGACCAAACAAGCTAAATTGAGAAACTGTTACATTGAATGAGTGAAGGCCATAATGCATCACGTGTTTCAAGTGCTCACAAACGAAGCCATGAGGCCACCCAAACATAATTGAACACACCAACGGCAAAGTGCGGAAGAATTGATTAAAGCAACCTATGATCACAAATCTCTTTGAATGTAAGGACAAAACTAATTTCCTCAGTTGAACCAACAGCAGAAAACATGGATTGTAAACCTGACCACAACTTCATTGTACATGTCCCCAAGCTAAATGTATTAATAGGCCCCCTAAAATCCAGAATTAAAGTGCAAACGAATATCGGTTTCAATTAGAACTGATTGAAAGTAATTTTGTACTCGTGTTGAAATATTCAATCAAAGTATTCCACAAAACTCCTGGACTGGTTACACCACACTCCATGAGAAACGTAACCAAAGGTAAAAGGTATACTATGCAGGTTTAGGTATTTTTGGTGAGTTTAAAGCTCCCTATAGAGTCGCGATGTATTTAAGCTTACAGTATGTTACTCTGCTTTTGTAAATAGCAAACTTCTCGCAACTTATCCCCCCTGTACACAATGCTTTTGTTGTGGAGGTGAATGATTAACAACAGGCAAAAACTATCTCCAAAGAGCTATATCTACTAACAAGGTAATGACGGAGCACCACTCTTGGAAGTTGCATGGCTGGTTTTCTCGGTAGGGACTCGCTACGTCTATGCTGTATAGCTATGCTAGGTGAACTATTCGCCTATTACAAAGTTCGTTTACCATCAAATTGGCTTCATAAAGGTGAAAATCTTGCATAGTGTGTCTTTAAAGCTACAGTCAGGGATTTTATGCGATTTCAAACCCATAACATGTTTTGTCATATTCAGAAATGATCTCTTCATGACTACACTCCAGGCTCAAAAAACTGGAAACAAACAAAGTGGGGGCAGCCTTCCCCCAAACAAAAATTAAACCTTGCGTGGAATTTCTCTGGGAATACTAAAGGTAGAGGTAAGCAACCTTTCTGGCGTGTTTCGTTTGGTCCCTGGTTAAAATATAATGTACATTTTAATGTCTGCTAATAAATGTAAACATAAACACAAACAAATGTGACTCCCTACGAAATCCCTGACTGCGCCTTTAAGGGGCTGTGAGAAATTACATACCCCACCTTTAACTCATGGTAACAAGTAGAAACGTCTGTATACCTTTAATACAAGTCAGATATTTCACCCTGCAAGACCTATGAAAGCCCAAGGGCAAGTTTCAAGGCCCAGTCACTGACAGGCCATAACTATTCCTCTTCTCAACTCTGAGGCCCTGTGTGCCCTGTCCAGAGAAGAATTGACTATTGATACCTGCTGTCAAACACATCCCTATCCCACCTCCAGAGAACAAGTAGTTACCCAAAAACATATAGAAACTGGAGATATAAATTCAAATGCAACATAGTTTAACAGTCCCTCTCTTTATAAATAATCGTTTGACATCCTGCGTCTGATGTCTGGAGCCATGTCATCTGCAGCTTATCTTTTCTTCGGGAAAAGGAAATTAGCCGCTTCTGCCAAAACGTGAATCAACCGACAAATAGTCAGTTTGTTACCAGCTGAAAGGTTAGCACGCTCACCCAAAGATATTGTAGTCTGACGTTAACGTAACTGCACACAAAATGGCACAACATTCTCTAACGTTAGTCATTATACAAGGACGCAGGTCAAATCATGTCTCTGACCCACTCTCATCCACTTAGGTTGACAGAATATTCGCAGTTGTTTCATTCCAGTAACGTTACGCTTTCTAAAGCAACAGCTATAATTTTGAAGAAATAATGCTAGCCTGAGTTAGCCTGAACAATTTCTCATTTTACGTTGCTGACTTCGATAGTGTTAAGTTACTGCGCTAACAATGAATTCTACCTATACATTCTCTGATTCTACCCGGAGAAAAATAACTAGCATACCAAGGGAAACATTGTTCATTTTCATGGTCTCGCGAAGAGAGCCTGAAAACTATCGAACTCTAGGGACTTGCTAGGGAGTGGTTGGAAACAAAACACATTATTTTCATGTTTTCTGCATAGAACCGTTCACGTTGTCAGTTGTCTTCCGACTTGTATCGCAAGCTCAAACGTTAGCTAGCTAGTGCTACCAAGCAATCTACACTCTTCCTTATCTTAGCAAAGGGTAGACTTTACTAGTTAGCTTATAGCTAACTTAGCACGTTTCTTCTATGTGCAAACTAACATTAGCCATCGCTAACTAGCTAACGTTACACTTAACGAAGCAATGCCATATTAAAAGCATACCCGTGAAATCACAATAGAATTCTAACTTCGAGGTGTCAAACATGTTAACAATATAAATGACAGCAGACAGCTCAACTAAATCAACGTTATAGTGATAATGGCAGCAATACATCAGCCTACAACTTCATAGCGACAGACATCTAACGCTGGTAAACCAGCTAACTTACGTTGACAAAGGAACCTTACCTTTGCCTCCTATCCACCGTTGATCGTTGCAATATTTGGTGCGTAGGATGGGCCGCAGCGCATATGGCTAAAGATCACCTATACGGATCTTAATTCAGCAAAGCTATTGGTGCGTTTCATTAATCGTAACTTAGCATTACCTTCCGTAAGTTACATGTCAGATCAGGTAGCTAGCAAGCTACCTAGCCCTCCAGCTAGCGTGGGTTGACTGCATAGATGACTGCAGCAACGTTAACGTTAATGATAACGCTTGCTAGCCTTTTCTCATTGACGACAGCTAAACGTGTTTGTATTCTTAAACAAATTGTATCCATTTGCTTGATCCATGTCGATTGTGATAGTAAAAATAAGATAAAAGGGAGTTTACAAAGATGAAACTCTATAACGACTTAAGATGACAATATTTTACGTTGCCCATCTTCAAGGATCTTCGCACTACAACGTCAGCTGGCTAGACCGTGAAACCGCTATCCCAAACAACAAGACAGCTATGACAGCTCACAGCCTAGGAAGTAGCAATCTGTGTTTTACTCCATTCCATTCGTTCTATTGCACAACACTGCTGTATTTTAATGAGTATCGTAGGGCAAAACAAAAATGTAGAACTATCCACGTCAATGTTGCTACAACTAAATTATTACATTTGCCCAGCCAAGATGCCCAAAGGTGGAAGTGCCATCACACTTTTCGTAGACACAAAATCCGTTAAGTTGACCCAATAATCACATACAATTGCACTCCCTGCAATAATTATCACATTTTACATTAACATTAGCTTACATTAAATAGGACATTGAGCTGGGAAAAAAATACTACTTATTATTAGCCTAATGAAGTAGAATAAGGTTATTATTAACGACCGTTAAAGTATGTCTCAGTGTACAGGACACTTTCCTGGATCAAGAGGTCACTGAAAGAAGTGCATTATTGGGAGAAATACACTTAATATCATAATTTATTTTACAGTCTATCATTTGTGTTACTCGTTTCATGGGGGTGAAAAATAGGTCTACTGTTTGACACAAGTAACACTGGCAGCGCCACAACACCTATTTTCAGTGATTCTTGTTATTTTACTCCTGTAACTCCTCCATGGTCATCTTCATTGGCCTCCTGTAGCAGCCAGAACACTGGACATGTACTGGACCTACACTTTCATATTTAACTGTAGGCTACTCCCCCTCTCCAACTCTGTGATCCAAATGATGTGATGTGGTGACATCATGGTGACTTCCTGTCCAGGGGATGAAGTTGCTCCGCCTTAACAATCTTTGGTTGGATAGCATTTCTAACCAGCATGCATTGCGTTCAATCCATGCATCACGTCCATCATATCAAGTGAGATCTGCAGCGCTGCCTCAAAGTCGAATAAGCCCATTAGCTATCTGATAATTTTAACAGCCTATCATTAGGCTGGATTCCAAAAGCCAATCAGAATGAAGGACTCCAGTAGCCAATCAGAATGCAGGAATTTGGCAGCCAATCAGAATGCAGGAATAATTCTGTGCATGCATCAGCTGTCAAACAAAAGTTTGGCCCCGGGTGTGGCCCAAGGACTAGCTAGCACCCTCTTATGTCACGGAGTCTTTGACCTATGTAAACTTTTTCATGACTTTTTTCCTACTACATCATAACAAAGTCCTTTTAGGCAAGTCCCTCCACTCCACGGCTATAATGTAATGCTTTTTGGTCACTTATTGATTGGCACACATGATTGGCACGATGTATTCACATATGAACTTTTGGCGGCGGAAGGGGCAGAAGTATAGACGACTGCCATGTTTGCGTTACAAACTAACCCCATACATTTCTATGGGAGATTTTTGTCTCCTAATTAGAAAGTCTCTGATCATACTGACTGTTGGGGATAAGCAACAGATACAATGGACATTCTACAGAAACAAGCAGGCGTGCTTGTTGGGCAGCCGTGGCCTACTGGTTAGCGCTTCAGACTTGTAACCGGAGGGTTGCCGGTTCGAACCCTGACCAGTAGGCACGGCTGAAGTGCCCATGAGCAAGGCACCTAACCCCTCACTGCTCCCCGAGCGCCGCTGTTGTTGCAGGCAGCTCACTGTGCCGGGATTAGTGCGTGCTTCACCTTAGTGTGTGCTGAGTGTGTTTCACTAATTCACGGATTTTGGATAAATGCAGAGATCAAATTTCCCTCACGGGATCAAAAGAGTATACGTATATATAGTTCTCAGTTTTTTAGGGTCGCATTTTTGCAAAAGGGAAAAAAAAAAAAAATTCTCCTTTTGTAAAAACAATATTTTTGACATTTGTAAGCACAGAATCACAGTTTCTTGATCTGTGTTCAGTACCTTTGGAAACCTTTTCTTAAGATTTTTTGAAACTTTGACATAGTGGTCGACTGGACTGCTGCATTTTATGTCTGGTCTGTTCTTATGCTTGTTTCGGTGCCACCACTTCTGAACCCATCATATACTTCGGCTCAAGGATCTGGCTACTTCCTGACTTATTTTTTGAACCCTTTCAAAGGGTTTGTTTAATTTTGCTTTGTATCCTTCAAATCCTGTTTTGCTGTACCCCTACGTGTAAATGCAATCTTACCTGTATTGAAATAAAATGTATAATTATTTAATTTATAAAAAATTTACTAAATATTTGATGGTGAGATCTTCATGTCATATTGCTGTAGCAACTTCACCATCCTGATCTTTAGTCCCCTGCTATACAACAAATCCTACCGTGGTCCGAGTTGGCCCAACACACCATTGTAGGCCTAACATAGCATTAGAGACTGATACAATGGTAGTACTAATAAAGATAATAATAAAAAGATCAAATATAAAGCATAAAATATGATTCCCTAAAGAAGCTAACAGGCAAACATGGACAAAATGAGTTTTCATTTAATCTAGCCTCTTCAGATTTCATAATGAATGGCATTGAAATGTTGCACTCATCAATGTTGAATTAAAAAGCAGCCTTAATTTAAAGCTGTAACACATGGCGGGTGAGAAGATGTCTTTATTCAATGAAGCAGCATAACATGGAAAGAATTAAAATATTCCTTACGAAAATAAATAAATCATTTGCTCTCTCCACAGAATTTTTTTTCTAGTTAAGTGTCGAGCTAAAATGACATGATTTCCTCTGTAGAATGTTGAATTATAATTCAACCCCCTTCCAACTTTTGGCACCGGAGTGTAGTGAAGTGAGCATAAAACTAACCAAGATTAGGTGCACCTTACAAAATTGCAATTCCATCATACTGCTGTAAGTGCATGTACGTTGAGCACATGCTATTCAGTACGCATTTCAATTGTGATCAGAGTTTTTTTTCTATAGCAGAAAACCGAGATCAAGGCCACAAATGCAATATACAACCCCTACATTTACACTACACATCATTTTTATGGCAAATCTGTAATTATGAGCCCAGGAATATGTGCCCACCCATGTGCCCATTACCCTTATTCCAAATTACAAACTAACTCACTGTGCAATAAGGGAAGGTTTACTTCTTTTAGATGCTGATGCACTGCTCCATTCTGAATTAGTACATCGCTGGAAACTGATCATACTTCCCTTACTCCGTTTTCTTAAACAGTTAATGGACACTCATATTGAAGCTAATACAATCAAAAGGAAAGAAAGAAAATGCATCACAGCACAAAATAATTTAAAGCCTTGTGTTGCCACAAAGTGGTGATGTAGAACTGGCACCCAGAGAGAGATTAAAAGTACAGAACATAAGGGCATTCGTTTTTGGATTTTAGAGAAATAAAATTATTTTCAAACCTGGGGTAAAATATTAAACTTTGTCATCAATACATTTTCTCCTGAGGACGTAATAACGGTGTAATGCAGTAGATGCAACTTTACTTTATCCATAAAAGGGGTTGCAGACATTAACCCGACAAATAGTTTGAGCTTGGGGTTCTGAGTCATGATTGTTTGGGTTAAGGGAAGTGGGTGGATATGAAAAGAGGGCAAAATGACCACACAAAAAAAAACAGGGCATGGGAGGAACGCCTGACTTAGAGATAGGATCTACACTGTTTTGAAGTTAAATATGGACACAGTAATCTGCAGGACTGTGACAGTTTGTTACTCATGCTCTTTGAAGGCGTCCAAGTCTAAAGCAGTATTCAGGAAGCGAGTCAACTCTAGCAAGTGGGCTTTCTTATTTCCAGTGGCTGGTGCTGCCGCTGGTCCACGTCCAGCGTACCTGCAGACAGACAAGACATATAGGCGCACACACACACACACACACAGCATTGCAATGTCAGACAGGATCTTGAATATGCAGTATTCATAGCTCAATTATGCTTTAGATATATGGCAGTGAATTGATGATGTAAATGTGAAGTGAGAAACAGATTGTTCTGTTTGCTTGCTTTAAAAACCATCTAATTCACAACTGTTAAATAAAATCATGTACCTCAAATCAGGGATGCAAACAGGTAAGGGGTAATAAAAAGGTGAAGATTGGGGAACCGTAGCGCAGCAGTAGCTTCGGCATCCCATGAACAGGTTCAGTATCCACAGGCACTCTGGTTGAGGTCATTTCCCAAACCCACTACTCACCTCTGTCCCTCACTACCCCGTCATATCTCCCCACTATCCTGTCATATCTCCTCACCATCTTGTCAAATAAAGGATAAAAATGGGACAGGCTATACAATGACAATGAGTATGACAATTGACATCACTTTGTGCCAGGGATGGAATTTAAACATTTTGTCCAACTTCCACTGTGGCTGGTGGATTCCAGCCACTCAACCTTTTTACCAACCACTAGAAATGTAACAGTATTAGCATTTGATATCATGATTATAGTAACCAAAATGATCACGGTTATCAGTATTATTGCGACATGATATTTTCTTTTTTATCTATTTCTAAACCTACAACGAATGTTGGACAGAACTCATAATTGGCCTGTCCACAAAACTAAAAGGTCAGCAGAACAGCATTCATATACCAAGGTGTCTTGTAATGAAAGTGGTGTGGCTCCTTTAAAAGACACTCCGTTTGTGTGAGTTCTGAAGCATTCTATAATCCAACTATCCAACTTGATTTAAGTATATGACTACGGTCTGGAGCTGAGGCAGGAAAGACAAACATAACGCTAAACAGACTAGATTTCTCTACTGACATGTCCCTCCACTGAGTGTTTACGTTTCCTTTTTCTGAACTGGTGTGCAGAATTGCAGACCTACTGACACACCAGTGCAAGTAGCCTAAAAACAATGAACAGTGTGTCACTTCAAAAAAGATCTACTGTATCTGTGTATCTCGCTAGGTTTATGTTGAAAGAAGCATAGCAGTGGCACATGGAAGCACAGTGGCAGTTTCTAAATGGCAGTTGCAAACAGTGACGCGCTGCGCCAGTGGCTGCTGCGGGGGAGACGGCGGCTCACAGGTAGTTATTGTAGGTAACCTCAGCGTGATTTACCCTCATAGGCTACTGCTAATGTTACATGATCCCTACCAGACACTTTCTTATTTTTAACCATCAGTGCCACTGGATCTGACTGTATATTTGTGGTGCTAGCTAGCTAGCTCTATTGACCTGCCACAGTGGCTGGTAAGTTGACCTAATTTCCATCCCTGCTTTGTGTGCAACCAATGGCTGCCCTAATGAGGTTAGTATTAAACAACATAGACGTGTATTTTCTTTGAAATTGAAAAGCTAATGTAAAACAGTTGTTCCATTCTATGTCTGCTTTATGCAAAGATGAAAAATTACCAGACAGGCTTCACACGGTCTATGGTAGTGCGCATGCGGGGTTTCACGTAGTCGTAGTAGCCCTGGTTCTTGTGCTCCTCCTGGCACCACACAAGGTCAGCATTTGGGTACTTCTCTGTCTCACTCTTCACCAAGTCAAAGGGAAATGGAGAGAGCTGAGAGAAAAAGAAATGGTTAGTGAATGTCAAATGTTTTTGAGTCAATACTCATTCCTCCTTATCTCATAGCCTAGTAAGCCTAAAGGCTCTATAAGTATGATGCTTTGCAGCTTAACATGTCATATAATGCTTAAGTTTGAAATAACAAACATTTGGCTACAGATTTCTCACTGGGGAACATTTAGCCAAATCTATAGAAGCTGGTTTCCACCACTATACAAAAAAGATTGTGATTACCGGTAATTGTTAATTTCTCTGAATTCTGAATCAATTTCTTGTAATTTTGTTCTTGCAATAACAGCTTTATTTGTAATTCAGATTTTGTATTCATTCTGTGTGCTTTTACAACCAACAAATACATGGAGCCACCTGCCCCCATTTTCAGGAACGGACATTCTTTCACGTGCATTCTATCACGTGCAAACTTTTTTGAAACATCTGCTTTTTTAAATGCTATTGATATGTATAATTTTGTTTGACATTTCCCCTATTTATGATAAGAACTGGGTTACCTGCTCGATGCGAACAATAGCAACAGTGTTTTCCATGCCTCTCGCCTTGCGTTCACGGTTCAGCTCATAGTAAACCTTGCCTGTGCAGAAGACTATACGCTTTACATCAGCTGGGTTTTGTGCTGCAGGCCCAGCCTCTGGGATCAGTCGTTGGAAATGAGTACCTATCAAGATAGAAGGTCTGATAGAGTGATTCTGGTACAATTCATTCACTTTAAGCAGTTACAATCACAGACGAAGATCATAATCATACCATCATGAAACAAAAATGTATTCAAAACGCATACATCATACCTGGAAGCATCTCGTCAAAGTTGGACTTGGCCTCAGGATGGCGCAGAAGAGACTTTGGCGTGAATACAATGAGCTACAATGAGCCAGACAGGAAACATAAAATATTTCGCCACATTACAAATCTTGTAATTCTTACAAATGACCATTTTAAAGCATGTAGTAGAACGAAAAGAGGTTTCCTAAGTTTTAATATGAAATTACAAACTCCAACAGGAGCACTCCTGACAACAATGACCTTAACAATGAAAGCACTCCTGATTTCAACAACACTGTGAACTGTGCATGCAGTCTTAATGCAAGCATGTTTGTATTGGCATGGCCCAGGCACGTTTTGCTCAGCCACTACACTACTTTACACAAATGGTCACACAATCCTACATGTACCTCTCAGTGTTTGTTTACTAAACCAAAAACTGCCAAAGGATTTTACAGTCTTCATCTAGAGAACTGAAAACTCCACTCTGACTTACAGGCTTTCTAAAGGGCTGCAAGATCTGTCTCCTCAGAACATGGAAAAGGTTTCCTGGAGTTGAGCAGTTCACCACAATCCAGTTGCAGTCATACAGCTGGCGCACAGCAAAGTCCTCAGTGATTTTCTGTGAGAGATCAGAGAGAGTGATAACAACATTGGCTGGAGAGAAAAGGGGAGAGGTGAGGTGAGGTGGTGGTGCATGGGTGGTGCCATCTCAGTGTTTCCCATACATTGACTAATCTGTGGCGGGGCGCCACGAAATCCAAACCGGCCGCCAGACATTAATGTTATATGTTGTACTATTTAAATTAAAGATATGATAAAATCCTTTCATTGAGCACGGTTCATTGAGTTGTGCTTTTTACGCACGCAGCCTTTCCTTTGCCCCCCCACTCTCTCTCGTAACGAGCCCGCTGCCCCTCCTCTGCATGTGCATTTAACAAAAGATTCACGATTGTTGAAGGATTGTTGTTGCCACATAGAAGCCTTGCATAGAAGACGTCGGGCTAAATTGCTATTAAATCCGCTTAGCATCGTGACCATGCTGCGCAAATTTGTTCAAAACTGCTGCATTAAAGTTAACTTTGCTAAGGTCTTATCACAACATACAGGCTACACTGAGGAGACTAAACTAAAGTATCTCAAAGCTAACGTTAGAATACTGTTTGGATGTCGAGTTTAGCATGCTTACTTACAGCTGCTTGTCAATTTCGTTACTTATGCAGGGCTCATTTTATTGACTCTGACAATGTTTGCAAAATCCCGATGTAAATGGAAAAGTGTTTTTCAAGATTCAAAAGTGCTTGTCCCAAGGAGAAGTACGAACCTTTATTTTAACTATGTAGAAAACGTTATGAATTGCATACACACATCAGCAGTCTTTTAACTGTGTTACAATTGCAAGGATTCCCTCACAAACGTCTTAAAGTGACAGGCACTCAGTTAGACCTATACACCCCCCCCCCTGTCCAAGTCAGCTACCGCCACAAATTGAATCCAATTCTGTGGAAAACACAGCATCTTACCGGAAAGACGTCAGGGTCATCATTACACATCTGGAGGAAACGCTCGGGGCGGGCTGAAGAATGTTCAGGTCCCTGTAGCAAGGGGTAAAATGATACAAAACAATTAACAGCAAAGATTTGGGAAATAAAGTCAACATTCCATACCGAATCAACAAATGCCTTTAGTCAAACATTACAGATCTTCATTTGTTGATTTGAGGTGGAGTGACTCAGTTATGACATTCCTTTATGTCCACTCAGACAAACAAACAACTTGCAGATCCAGGATGAAGAGAAGAGAAAACCACTACTCACCATGCCTTCCATACCATGTGGCAGCAGCAATACAATGCCATTCTGACGAACCCACTTGGCCTGCCCAGGACAGATGAACTGATCAATGATGCATTGTGCAGTGTTGTGGAAGTCACCGAACTGGGCCTCCCACAAGACCAGGGCATTTGGACTTGCCATAGCAAAGCCAAGCTCAAAGCCTATGAATCATGCAAGAGAACAGACAAGAGAAAAAAAGAACTGAACACATCATTCTAAACCCAAGGGTATTAACATAGTTTTTGTCATTATTGGCAGCCTCTACTCATCTTGGAGCTTTTAGTAAGACACTGGATCCTAGCTGCAGTAATTTGTTCCCCTTCAGCCACAAAAGTATTAGTGAGTTTGGGTAAGAATGCAGACATTCCTCATACTCCCAAGGAGTTTAGAGGGGTTGAGGTTAGGACTCTGTGTGGGCCACTACAGTTTTTTCATAGCATACAGAGGGATATTTCTTTAAGGACCTTGATTTGTCGATGGGTGCTCTCTAGAGATAGACCAATATATCAGTTTTGCTGATATACAGTATAGACCACTACTGCCCTACTTTGATGCTTATTAGTTTGTATCGATATTAGGCTTCTTATATCGGTGTTGCTGACAATCAGAGCCAGCTCTGCTGACCATTGTTCAAGTGTGCCCTCTTGTGTATAAGATAAATAACACAGGCTTACTTGCATACAGAGTTAAACTAATCACCATTAATTTTGGGATACTGATCGTTGGGAACCATGGCCTTAATGTTATGAAATTCACAGACACATTTTTGTCAGATTGCATCTTAAGAATAAAGCTAATATTATATGTGTAGCCTCATTTCAGATGCAAAATGGCTCAGCCATTCATTTGTCATTCACAGATTTCAGAGACAGATTTAGACATAAATGTTTTTCTACTTTGAAGTTGTAAAACAATGATTATTCCATGGTGGGGTAAATTCTGCACATTGCCTGTTGTTTATCATAGAAGACATTCACAAATTAAATCATAGTTCCCTTTATGCATTTTCTTTTCACTACAGCCAAATAAGATACAAGCATATCTGCCTACAATTTTGCATATCAAGCATATGTGCCCACAACCTTGGCCAAATATCAATTATTAATCAATTGCTGATGAACAGACATCCTTCGATTGCCTTTGGCTTTTATGTGCTGCACTGTGTGCACCTGTGTGCTCTGCAGCCTGCTTTACAGCACAGTTACAGCATCACTGGTGTTCAATCCAAAACAGTAACTAAATACACTACTGGAGCCATTAAGCTCTAGTGCAACCCACACTATTGCAAATGTCTTGCACTGTACGGCTGCATGGTTCATTTTGTGCACTTGCAATGGGTGTGGCTCTGGAAACTCAACCTACTAATTAGGAGGGATGGTCACATACAATCTGTACAGTATTTATTTTACAACTTGTTTTAACTTGTTTCTAATTGTTACCCTGATTGAAAATTATACCTTACTCACTGACCTAAGACTCCATACTCAGACAGAGAGCTGTTGCAGACGGTGTATGGTGCTTGGTTGGGGTCAATGTGATTCATGGGGATGCAGGTTCTCTTGTCCACATTTTGGTCGTGAAGTACATGGTGACGGTGGCTGACAGAAGACGGAAACAACTGTTCAGAAAACAGCAAGGGCTTCAAAGAACTCTTAGCCAGTAACAAACAGCTGGGAAGATTTAAACCCCAACGTGGCAGCAGTAGACTTTTAAAATTCTGCCTCACATATATGCTGCAGCTATGACTACATTTCATTTCTTATGAAAGAATACTCAAAAACCTCCTTTACGATTAAGAAAATAATCTGTTCCAGCATTCAACAGGGGACTCTGGAATCTTTTCTACTGTCCAGATATCTATTCTGTTGTTACCTGAAGGTGCCTCTCTCCACATCTTGGCCACTGAGCCTCACGTGAATGCCCTCTTTCAGCAGAGAGCCAAAAGCCATATACTCTCCCAGAGCCCAGTCGACTGTGCGGTTACGAATCATCTCACCTCTGCTCTTCAAGATACGACTTAGCCCTGGCAAGAAGGAGAGGAGAGTGGTAGATGGGAGCCAAAGAGAAATACAAAGGACATGAGAGACGCATAGGAAGCATCTGTTATTTTAAATGATGGAATTTAAAAAAATTAGCTTGAGGTTTGAGAGTGTCACCTCCATGAATAGTGAAGTCCTCTACAGGTACAGATGATGCCACCTGTCCGATATGTGTCAGCTCTTCCTCGCTCAGACCAGTAGAGGGACAGCTCATGCTCTTGGGCTGGCCGTCCAAAGTGAAGAAACCTACAAGACATGCATATGCATTACATTAACAACCTACATGACATGCATATACAGTACATTAACAACCTACAAGACATGCATATACAGTACATTAACAACCTACAAGACATGCATATACATTACATAATACACATTAACAACCTACATATTAGTCGTTCTAATAATGCAGAACAAAAGTGAAGGATTTCTCACATCATTTGAATCATGTATTCCCAAAATGGAAAATATTGTTTTCTACTTACCAGGCCAAGGGGAGTCAAGCCAGTGCTTAATGTGGAGGATTTTCTCATCTTTTGAGCGTGCATGTGCTTCCTCACAAATCTTATCATACTTAGCAATCTCCTCCTAAACAAATGTAAAGAGAAGGATATGTGCATCAGAATATGACCAAAATATCAATTGTCTTTTTGTGGCGAGTCACTGTTCTCACTCACTTCAGGGCTTAATTCAGTGCTAAATTTGCTTAAAACAGAAGTGTACTATATCTCTCTATGGGCCACATGATAAAATTGTGATGAGCACTTTTCTACACATAAAACATTTATGACAAGTTACTTGACAGGAAAACATGCACACCTGTGTGCATGGTCTTGTGGCGGCATAAGCATAGTATCTGTGATTTACTGATAGGTGATGGCAAGTAAGCAAGAGGAAGTAACGATGATGCACAGAGCCTACATGATCAGTGTGACTGCGGTTAGGAATTCTCACATATTGTTAACTACAGTGAGGATCATACGTTCTTGAACCCATGCTAAAGTTGACTAAAAAGAGGAATATAAAATCATCTTTTGAAAATTGTAAATCTTAATGCCTTAAGTAAAAAAAAATGAGGAAATATCCAACCTTTAAGGACAGCAATTTTCTTTGTGAATGAATAATGTATCGTAAATAAATAAATGCCTATTCCTTAAAATACAGGGGTCATAAGTATTGGCACCCCCATGTTAAATTCCCATAGAGGCAGGCAGATTTTTATTTTTAAAGGCCAGTTATTTCATGGATCCAGAATACTGTGCATCCTGATAAAGTTACCTTGGCCTTTGGAATTAAAATAGCCCCACATCATCACATACCCTTCACCATATCTCACGATTGGCATGGGGTACTTTCCATAAGATCATCTCTCAATGCAAATCAAACCAGCTATTAGGTTAACTGAAATAAAACCATGCCAATCTTTAGGTATGGTGAAGGGTATGTGATGGTGTGGGGCTATTTTAATTCCAAAGGCGAAGGGAAATTAACCGGAATATATTAACTGGTACCATGTGTAGTTGAAAGATAAACATATTAATTATGTAACCGTCAGAAGGGAAATATACCAATTATATCAAATGAAGCGCTTCTTATGCGTTATGGTTTGTATATTATAGTATTGTTTATTTTCATTAGGCTGTTGATTAATTTGACATTGTTGTTATTTGTTGTTATTTGACACTTTCACATATCAAAACCAAACTTGGTTCATGGACTCGGGACCACATCCTGATGACGCACAATAGTGATTCTACGTGTTCTTCTTCTTCTTCTTATTATTATTATTATTATTACAAAACGCTAATTTGCCATACAACCATACAGTAAAAAGTTGGGAAATTTGGCACATTGATTCGGTTCAGTCATATGTTTGTCATATGTTTCATATCTGCACTTCCGAGTGCTCTAGCGCCACCAACATTTAAAATTGTTTATTACATCTATGCACTTAACGTTTCAACCATGCACCACATTTTGAAAATTAAGGTATATCTGGAATCCTTGGATGAGACCGAATTCGACGCACCCCATGACGTCAATATCCGCCATGTTTGACGTTCCGCCATATTGAATTTCATCAAAAACACTTTTCAAAGTGAATTTCATCAAAAACACTTTTCACAGGTCATAAATTTCATCCAATTTTCACGAAACTTGGCACAGATGATCTTCAGACCATGCCTCACAAACGCATTGCTTTTTGGACCTTTATTCAAAATTGGTCGGCTGTGACGACCAATCGAAATTGGTGGCAAAGCCGCCAAACAGGAAGTGAAATGTTATCTCAGCCAAGCTTTCACGTATCAAAACCAAACTCGGTACATGGGCTCAGGACCCAATTAGGAGAAGGTTCAATAAATTTGGTGACTTTTGACCACTATGGGGGCGCTATAATCACAGGAAGTAGGCTCATATCTCAGCAACACTTTCACATATCAAAACCAAACTTGGTTCATGGACTCGGGACCACATCCTGATGACGCACAATACATTTAGTCACCATTGACCACAAGGGGCGCTATAATAAACAACACTTTCTCATATCAACACCAAACTTGGTCATAAGGTCACAAGGGGCGCTATAATTAGCCACACTTTCTCGTATGGACACCAAACTTGGTACGTAGACTCGGGACCACATGCTGAGGACGCACAATAAATTTAGTCACCGTTGACCACAAGGGGCGCTATAATTAACAACACTTTCTCGTATCGACACCAAACTTGGTACGTAGACTCGGGACCACATCCTGAGGACGCACAATAAATTTAGTCACCGTTGACCACAAGGGGCGCTATAATTGGCAACACTTTCTCGTATCGACACCAAACTTGGTACGTAGACTCAGGACCACATCCTGAGGACGCACAATAAATTTAGTCACCGTTGACCACAAGGGGCGCTATAATTAGCCACACATTCTCGTATCGACACCAAACTTGGTATGTAGACTCAGGACCCCATCCTGAGGATGCACAGTACATTTAGTAATGTTTGACCACTAGGGTGGCGCTAGAGGAACAGGAAGTGCTGATGCATGTCAGTTGCAGTGAAGTGCAGTTGAGAGACCCTGGGCAATGGGCAAGCAGTGCAGTAAAGACCTTTAGGCAGTTGGCAGGCGAAGCAGTAGAGACCTTGGTAATGTCAAATTTATCTGCCATCTCGGCAGCTCAAGTATCTGCAACCACCTTGGCCCCCTCATTGCTGCTTTGCAGCTATATTTTATTATTGATATTCTCCTTAATGTAGTCTTACCATGCTGTTGTTATTGTTATTATATTTCATTGAATGGACATTATTGTTTATTGTTGCCATTTCCCTTCATTTTCATTAGGCTATTGGTTGAATTGACTGAATTGACATTGTTGTTTATTATTGCTATTCTCCTTAATGTAGTCTGACCAACATTTTTAAATTGTTCCCAGCTAAATTTAAAGTATTATATTGTTTTGTATTTGTATTTGTATGTCGCTTTGGACAAAAGTGTCTGCCAAATCCCATAACAATAACCATAACCATACCAAATACAGTGCTGGCCAAAAGTATTGGCACCCATGCTAAAGTTGACTGAAAAGAGGAATATAAAATCTTTTGGAAATTGATCTAAATGCCTTAAGTGAAAAATGAGGAAATATCTAACCTTTAAGGACACCAATTTTCTTAGTGAATGAATAATGTATCATAAATAAATAAATGTTCTTCCTTAAAATACAGGGGTCATAAGTATTGGCACCCCTATGTTAAATTCCCATAGAGACAGGCAGATTGTTATTTTTAAAGGCCAGTTATTTCATGGATCCAGAATACTGTGCATCCTGATAAAGTTACCTTGGCCTTTGGAATTAAAATAGCCCCACATCATCACATACCCTTCACCATACCTAGAGATTGGCATGGGTGTTATTTCAGTTAGCCTATTAGCTGGTTTGATGCTCATTGAGAATTTAACATAGGGGTGCCAATACTTATGACCATTTTTAGGGCATTTTCACTACCTTTATTCATAAGGATTTATTCTGGTCATTGTGAGTGCCACACACACATATTATATACTGTTTTTTTCAGCAGAGTCTAGGCTATCCAGATCCGTCATGCCATCATGTCATGTATTAGTAATAGCATTGATTTTATTTTGATTTTTAAAGAATTAAAATATAAAAAGCGTATTATAAAAATTCTTATATTTTGACCTGTATCTCACCATAGCAAGCTCATAGCTCTACATGCATTTCATGTGTGTGTAGGGCAGACTGTCCTGAATCGGGCAATATAATTGCCATGTTGGAGGGATACTCTGGGGCTGAGCAATTTACAGAAATATGTGGTGTGTGATTTATGGAAATAAATGCCATTTTTTATTTAGTGATGAAAAATGACCTTTCTGCGCTCCATATCTATGACACAAACTGATCTGACCTGACTTGACCCAAGTTTGCGTGTTAGCATGTGTGCCATAATGATTCTCAACTTTTTACTGCATTGCCATGAACAAAGAAAAGGCAAAAAAGGCGTTTCTTTGTTCAACAAATTGGGATGCAATGTGAGCCTTGAATTGGATGCCATGCAGGAATTTGCTAGGATCTCAAAACCGGATTATGAACATGCTTTGCCGTAGAGAAACACACGATAGCGTTGGATTATAAACATACTTTGCCACAAAAACAGACAAAAACGTGGGGTAAGTCCAGCTATATGAAGTCATTGTTTTGCCGTCACTTCGTCTGTTTTATAACCCAGAAGGATGTACTTGGTATCAAATGATAGCTCTGTGTCTCCTCTTTCATCTGACATGTGTGGCATATCTATCCGATCATGGGTCCGCGAGTAATTCAAACGAGAGTAATGGGTGTGCAGCGTTGGTTTGTGTACATGACGTTAACATTTTGCAGTCACTTTGTCTGTTTTTATAAGCCAGAAGGATCGATATACATGGTACCAATGGATAGCCCTGTGTCTCCTCTTTCATCTGATATGCTTGCCATATCTATGCGATCACGGGTTCGCGAGTAATTCAAACGAGAGTAATGGGTGCGCAGGTGAACGTAGAGAAGTATAGACTGTAAATATGATGCTATTTGATTTAATTTCATGATTTTTTTTTATTTTCATACTTGATCGTACAGACAAGTGCGTGGTCTCGTTGGAAAGCCCCACTTCTTCTCTGTCATGCTATAAAAATTTCATCATCTCGCTGCGATGAACAGCCGCGGAGCAATGTAACAGAGAAGAAAGGGTGTGTTTTTTGACGCACTTTGCGTCAATCGGGTTCTAAGGGTTAAGATCAATTTCCAAAAGATGATTTTATATTCCTCTTTTCAGTCAACTTTAGCATGGGTGCCAATACTTTTGGCCAGCACTGTAGCCTAATATCGTGTGATCTATAAAACATGTTGACAACTCAAAAATTAACTTGTATTTTGCATAGGTCTGGTTTTGCTGTAAAAAAAAGACTTTACTGATCATGTAACTTATAGTGCCTAGCCTATAGGGTGTTGCATGCACTCATTATGAACAGCCCTGCACTTTTGCTCTACTCTACATATTAGCAAGGCTCTGAAATATCTTCACAGACATCCCACATTTTTTGGATTATTGCAGAAAGCAACAAACTTCTAATAAAGAAATGGAGCAGGCAAAAGACAAAAAACAAACATTCAATCAATCAATGTTTCAAACCAGAATAGCAGGAAAGGTTATAATGGTTAAGACATTAAAAGGTGGACAATTATTTCTTGTAGACCTAGTTATTGCTTAATTTAGCCTATTTTCAGCTAATTTAATTCAACAGGCAAAGATCCTGAGGTCTGCATCTCAATCGCTTTGTACTGACCCACGGTCTGCTTGCACAAAAAGAGGGCCGTGCCTTTGCTGTCGCTGGACCAAAATACATTTGTTACATTTAGGGCCTGTGTCCACCAATCACGTTTTTTGTGCAGACAGTGCCCTCAACCTTATTTTCAGTCAAGTGTTTATTGTTGCTAGGTTACAATGCTTTGATTGGTCATCGAGAGAGAAGTGACATTGACAAGCCTAGCGCTGTTCTAAAAGTTGAACAGATTTCAACTTTCAGAGCTCGGAGCGTTGCGAAAAAAAAAAAAAAAAAAAAAAAAACGGATAGCGCCGTCCTGAACTTCACAGGATTTGTATAGAAAATAGCCGCTGTCAGCGAAAAAAAACGTGATTGGTGGAGACAGGCCCTAAAGCGTTTCTAATTTGTTCTGTTCTATTCTGTTGTACTATAATGGCTTTAAGCACTTTGGATCAATTCTGTTGTGTTAAATGTGCTATATAAATAAAGTTGACTTGACTATAAAACATACACCCAGTAGTTGTTCATTTTGTGTGTTGCTGGAATTGTGAAATATGAATGTCCACATCGGTCAGTGACGGGTAAACTCTACCAGTACCATTTAACAGTGTTGAAACCAGTATTAAAATGTGTTTTGCGGCAATGTCAGCTTTTCACAATGTAATCAATGTAACAGACTGTAGTTAATTCCCCTAATAAACCTATAGGACACAACAGGAATAGTTCACCTCCATCCATCCATCCCCACAGAAGACGACCCTTCTGTGGGGAGATTTACCTGCAAGATGTATGCTAATCTGGCAAATGTAAAGTTTGTCTCGACCCATTCAAGGATAATTGTAGGAGGATCCTATAGCAAGTTGTACAAAAAGATCGGTACATTGGGCCCCTTACCTCATATTCCTGTCTAGTTACTGAGCCCTCCGCAATGAGCTTTTCAGCATACTTCTGCATAACACCCTTCTGCTTCTTGATCTGTTTGTACATGAGTGGCTGAGTGAACATGGGCTCATCCATTTCATTATGGCCGTTCCTTCTGTAGCACACCTAAGGAATAGAGGAAGACACACACACACCAAGTCACTAAGGGCTCAATGACTAACAGAACAAGCTCTTTGAAATGCACATGAATAAAGACAGAATAAAATATACTGAGACATTACTCTTCAAAACACCACTCAATATTCCAGTTCCCTAAAAAGTCAGAATGTTGATATTCTAAAGCAAGCAAACACACTCACCAAATCAACCACTACATCCTTGTGAAAGGTGGCCCTCCATTCTGCGGCAACATTACACACATACATCACAGCCTCAGGGTCATCTGCGTTCACGTGAAAGATGGGAGCATTGACTACACGTGCAACATCAGTGGGATAGGGCGAGGAGCGCGCCATTCGAGGGTCGGTGGTGAAGCCAATCTGGATAGACAGAGGGCAGATAAAACTGATGAAGGTGTCAATAAAAATCTCTCTCCTTATATCAGAGACAGAATGTTAACTTCAGCAAAAGACTGGTGCCTATCATTATACAAGGTGACCAAAACTGGACTACTTTTATAGAAAGGCCTTTTAACCTATTTAAAAAATGAATTGATAGTTGATTCTGGGATTATACCCATCTAAAACTACAATAGGTTGGAAATTTCACCAAGCTGCCTTGCAGTTCACACACTGTTCCTACTCTCTGACATCCTAAAATTGAGAGTTTCCCACTGAGATCCCTTAGAGTTTACTGGTACCTGTCTGTTATCTGTCTATTGCACAGAATTAGCTCTAAACTCGGGCTGCAACTACAATTACTTTCATAGTACATTAATCTGTCAATTATTTTCTCGATTAATGGATTAGTTGTTTCATCAATAAAATGTTGAAATATTGACAAAACCCTAGTTTATGTCCTCAAATGCCTTGTTTTGTCCAGATATTTAGTTTACATTCATAGAAGAGTAACTAAAGCTTAACATTTTCTAGTTTTAAATGCTGTAATCAGATAATTCTGAGGCATCTTCCTTAAAAAAAATGACACAAACCGATTTCCAAAATAGTTGGCAATTCATTTAATTGTTGACAACTAATTAATTGTTGCAAACTTATTCTCAACCAACTGGTTCTATGTGCTTATTCTACAAAATGCTGGAAATGAGTTGCCACTGTGCTTTTCAGACAGCATTAATGGTCAGGTACCTGGTTGTTAGCAACAACATGCACAGTGCCATGAGTGGAGTATGACGGCAGGTCACTCAAGTGGAATGTCTCATAGACAATACCCTGACCAGCAAAGGCTGCATCCCCGTGCAACAGGATTGACATGACCTGAAACACACACACACACACACACACACACACACACACACACACACACACACACACACACACACACACACACACACACACACACACACACACACACACACACACACACACACACATAAAGTCTGAATTTTTGAACAAGAAAAAAACATGAAAATCATATGAAATAAAGCTGCAAGTAGTGATGCAGGAAACACCTTGATATCAGCAATTAGCATAGTGATCTGAGCCCAAAGCTATATCTCTGCATACCCTCAGGATTTCTGCAGGCTTCAAGTAGTTACTTTCTTTTTAACCTTTTTAAGATGTAAAATACGAAGGAAAACACAGCTCGACATTAATGGCTGCCCAATTGCCCTTGGCCACCAAATTGTTACAAGTGACAAACACATTTGGTAAGCTTTGGCAGCCAAAAGCTCAAAACAAGGGGAGTTGAAGCAGGAGAGACAGCTCTATACGAGACAATATAAGAATGTACAGTATCACACATAGCCATACTATCTATACATGCACACATTATACAGCCACATATAGTGTACATACACACAACCACTATACTTGCACATAAAACCACAGGCCACATGGACATGGGACATCAGTTATCAGTTCCATATTGATTTCATTTGTAGTTATCATAATAATTTCATAATATTGATACCATTGATACAATGTACGCAGAATTGCTGAGCAAAAATGTTAAATAACCACTGTAAAGTAGCGTTAAATTAATGTTAACAAATTAAGACCAACCTAAACGTTTTTAAGACCTACTGCATGAAAAGTATAACACTCATTAGATTTTAGAGTTTTTTGGACTTTTTAAGACCCTGTGGAAACTCCTAATGCCTAATTTCATTACAGCATGAAACATGTCTGGGGAGATGCATTACCCTTTTGCCATCCGTGTCTCCACAGTAGAACTGCTCGGCCTTAGTTTTGCCCTGAACCACTGGATTGACTGCTTCCAGATGAGATGGGTTGGCAACCAAAGAGAGTGTGATGTTCCGGTCAGTCACACGATTTATTCTTCTGTGGTACATACCAAGGTGATACTTCACATCACCAGAGCCCTGATAAACACAAAAAGGCATGGTTACGCCCGTACCCTTACAGTGTGTTGGCTGGTGTGATCTGCACATGGATGCAGACTGCCCACTGTATTTGTAAGTGGACTCACCTCATCTGCAGCCTCCAACTTCGAGTCAAACTGGCAGAAGATCTGCTCTAACTCTTTGCGAATTACATTGGCCAGGACATTCAGACGACCCCTAGACAGACAGAACACTGAAAAGCTCAGACATACCATGATCGAAGGAATGCTTTATATCTGTGAGGATTTTCAGGACTTTCTAGGAACCATTGGTCATTGGAATACTGATCAAAGATGACCGTATAAATGACACAATGAATGTGTAGTAACTCTGAAGGAAAGAAACCATGTATGAGTTATCTTTCACAAGAGGTAGGTGAAGAGGGTTTACGTTTGTAAAGAAATAATGAATACAAAACATACAGTGTATGCAATACATAATAAACAACATAGATACAACAACAATTACACTGTGTTGTGGCATGTGATGACATTAACTTGCTCCACATGTGCATACATATTGAATACGCCGGCCTGCACTTCTCAACATTGACCATGGTTCCATGCAGCCAATAAACGGTTTCAAACCAGTTTATTGGGAATAAACCGAATTTGTGTGTCTTGTAAACACCTTATTCTGATTGAAATAAACTGAAAAAGGCCATATTCGGTTTACTAATAAACCTTCCTTCCAGAAGGAAGAGTGTTGTAGGCCTGCGCATGCTCAATTCACACAGAATTAGGATAAAATGAACCAATTGCCTCACGCAATTGCCTCACTTTCCTAATCATGGCGAAACAACGTGCACAGTTTTGGAAAGACGAGGAGACAAACTTATGTCTTGCAATCATGCAAATGTCATGGAGTTCATCGACGGGAGAAAATGTTGTCAGCAACGTTTTTAAAAAGATTTGTAAAAGACTTAATGAGGCTGGCTATCGACATACACCTGAAGAACTGAAATACAGATGGAAGACCCTGAAGCAGCTCCACCCTCCACCAGCGGAGATTTACATCATGACGTTCGGAGCCTATTTGTGGGCTGCGTCGCTGACTTATTCGGAATAATGTCGATTTCTCTGTAACCAGGAATATGCTCAAAAAGTGACATTCTATATGTAAACAGGTTAAACGGAATATTGACATAAACGGAATTTGGGCAATAAACTGATTCAAAACGTTTTCATCCCGGCATGAAAACGTGCTCAATGTCCTGTATCAAGTTGTACTTAAAAACTTTAAAACTTAAAAGTCTTAAAACTTTTTTTCTTATTGATCACTGCCTCACTGCACTGTCACACACATTATGCTGGCTTGGTCAGCTCCCAACACCATCAATCTCTGCAGTGGTCTGAGTGTACTACTAACCTGTGAGGCATTCCCATAATGACATTCTCCACTCCTTTCTCACTGGACATATCAATGATGGTTTTGAGTGCCGGGATGAGTGATTCACAGCCCTCCAGGCCAAAACGCTTCTCAGATGACCATTTCCTTTGCAAGAACTCCTCAAACCTGCAACATACCAGTACAAATGGCTTGATCTTACAGTACTGTAGAAAAAGCGTCATATTTGGTTGATCAGGCAAAAAAGTCAGCACCAAGACACCTCAAACAGCATTAAGATCCGCATTTTCTACATCATTACAACCTCCCATGAACAAAAACGTAAAAATAGAAATGGCCATGTTCTATTCCAAGACAGGTCAGCCTGGAAAACTAAAGCACATGTTTGTTTATAGTGGTACGTTTTTAGTAGGCCTACCGGGTGGATCGAATCATACGAGCCAGGAGGGTTCTCTTCTCTTCTATGGTGAAGTGCATAATACCAGGTTTCTCAAACTTCTGTCGGATCCACTGACACTGGTCCAGGTCATTGATGAACATGAATTCAACACCAATGTGCTGGCAATATGCTATCTAACACAACACACAAAGAATGGGCTTATGGGCAGCACAAGGAAAAGACTGCATTAGAAACATTTACAGTTTATATTCCATTAACAAATTGGTAGATTAAGGGTGTTTTCACACTTGGTCCCTTTCAGCCTTCTAAACGAACTCAGGTCGATGACTCAGCATTTTTTGTGCATATGTGAACACGCCACGCCAACCAAACTCTGAATATCTTTTCATCCAATCTATTAGTAGGCTAACTAACTATGTAGAAATCAGTGGACTCTGGAATACATTGCTCACTATTTTTCATGATCTGCTAGGCCAGGGGTGGGCAAACTTTTTGGCTCAAGGGCCACATTGGGTTTTGAAAATTGCCCCGGCGGGCCGCACAACAAACCCCCCCACACACAAAATAAAATATTTTTATATAAAAATACTGCTAATTTTATGCTGTTTAACAAATGTATAAATTTTAATTCACGCTTTAATTCACGTTTATTTCTCAATGATCTTCTGCCTGCTCCGCTATGGCTAGTGCTGTACCTACGGCTGGGCCCTCTCAGTTTTTAAATGGTCAGTAGTGGGATCTACTGTTGCCTTCATGATTTCCTTTTAAAAGTTTCTTATAAGAAGGACATATCACTTATCAACAATGACAAGCCAGAACCTGCGGCTCTCTCTCCCTCTCGTGAGTGCAGACGCGTTCCCAATTAAATGGATCGCATAATGTTCACGTTAGATCTGCTGCAAAGGAGATAACTAAGAGTTAACTTAGTTTAACATGATGTTATCTCTATTTAACATGATGTTTTGACAGTGACATTGTAAATGTTCTCTAAGGAGAGTGAAAAGCAGTTTGCAGTAAAGCTAACCAACTATCGGAGGGAAAAAAATAGCGAGCAGCCTGATAACCAAATGAAATGCTTGGCGGGCCGGATCCGGCCCGCGGGCCACAGTTTGCCCACCCCTGTGCTAGGCTATTATCTCATTGCATACATATACAAGAGACAAGAGGATGTTTGCAATAACTTCAGATCAGAATTCTTTCTGAAAAGATATTATAATATTTATTTTTCAGAAAATGAAACAAAAATCACCACACCAATTATGGGTTATGGCAATTATTTCAACCTGATAAAGAATGATAATGAAAATACATAACCCAGAGCAACTACATAGCCCATAATCCATAGCAGGTCTGAGACCAGCAGAGAAGGTATGAACCAAGTCCCTTTTGTTTTGGTCCACCTTCTGGTCCCCTTTAGTGGACCGAGTTTGGTTCTTTTAAAAGGAACTATATGTGAAAACACCCTAAGACTAGACCTAGGTTGGCACAATACACACCTGTACACATTTTACACACCTACAGTAACAACATTATCACAATGGAAAAACTGTGATTGTACTGTATGTGTGTCATTTGGGTTAGGATGCTAGGTTACTGTGAGATGTGAGATGTGTATGTGTAGTGTGGTGGTGAGCTAACAGAGCATGTGACTCCATTCACCTCCAACCGTCTGATGATCTCTCGGAGGGGCAGTGCACTCTCATCCCCACCAATAAAGGTTGTGGTTGGTAGGCGGAACACTTTATCCAAGTCGGATTCATCTAGACCATAAAAGCCTGATATTCCAGCAACCCCAGTGAGATGGGGTTGGGAGGGAGGGGATAGTGTAACGGTAAAACAGGAGCAGAAGAGGACAGATGCCAAGGTAAAAATGAGATAGATAATAGAGATAGAGATAGAGAAAGATAATGAGACAATGTAGTCAGTCCACAGAAATGGAATAAAGGATACAGAAAGAGAAGCCAAACCAAAAAATCAAGGGTGGTAAAAATGGGAGAAAAGAAAGTTGGGTTAATTGGGGGTGCAAAATGGAGATGTGTCATCAGGAAAACACAGTGATTTTAATTTAAAAGCAAACAAATGAAAAATGTCAAGCCAAAACGTGTTAATAATGTTATGACAACATATATGCAAGGTAGCGCAAAAGAGTTTTTTTTTATGGCCACCGATAACAGAACAAACACAATGAAGACACACAGAAGACAAGCACAGTTAGAAAGGGTGAGAAATGAGAGGCAGGAAGACGGGGTGAAGTGAGGGGGAGAGAGATTTAAATAATGATAGAGGTAAAGACAAAAAAAGCATATACTGTTAAGTAACACAATTACCGGTATGTAATCACAATATACAAATTGTAAAATGTACATGATTGAACAGTACATACACTCTCCAAATCTGACAGTAGTAGTGATATACTGTATGTTTATGGCGGTCTAGTATTGGCTTATGTTGACTTATAAAGATTGTTGCACTTCTCTCATAATGGTAAATGCCTCAAAAAACGTACTGTCACTGCATCTACACCAGTGTATGTTAGTAAAATCATAAGAGAAACTAATGCTGAAATTCATTTGCAATGAACAAAACTTTTATTAGAAGTTTCACCAGCAATTCCGTTTCGAGCCTCACGCTCTTCATCAGACTTGTAAAATCTGTGTGAGGCTCAAAACGTAACTGCTGGTGAAAGCTCTAATAAAAGAACTGAAAGGGGAGCAAGTGTGCAGACATTCCCTGCTGTTGTACACTTTTATACTTTTTGATCCAGCACCTGCCTCTTGTACCACAAAATGTTTTTCGATGAACAAAACCTGCTCATAATAACAAGCAGACTCATTTTTTGATGTATTCCTATGGAAAAAGCTCCTGCTACTGCACTTAGACATAAATGAAATGAACAAGCACAGGCAAATGGGCCAGAATTAAAATGAATTATACTGAATTACCTTTCATTCATCTATCAGCAGGTGTGTCTACTACTCCCATATTCTAAAATATACCTAATGTTCTTGATGTTGAATCCACTACAATGGTATAGGCAGATCACAGTTAGCAAAAGGCAGATGACCATCATGCATAAATGGATGGTGGCAAATCACTTTTTGTTAATTATACCATTTAGTGGCCATGAAACAGAAATATTCATTATGTATAAAAAAAGAAAAAAAAAAAAAAAAAAAAAATCACTGAACCAAGTTTTTCAGCCTTTCATAGCACTATCTCTAAATGTGCCAGTCTGCGCATAACACAATATATTGTGCACATGCAGAATTGATGCAACATGACAGATAAACATCTGCTACTGCCACTGGTAAATGTCATATTATTTGTTAACAGGCCATTACCAGCCAACAAGGCAGATATTGACTGATACCAATGTATATCGGTGGATGCCTAGGCAAAAGTAAAAAAAAAAGACAAAACGCTCAAACACACTCTCTCAGGCAACTGCAGGAGGCTCCGTTTAGACCAACTACATAACCTCCAAAACAAGTGTTGACCTCAAAAAATATGACTCAGTTGAAGCCAAATGATGCAAGCACTTTGAAGACCAGCAAGTCATGACATGGCATTGATTATAAAGTGTTTCAAAGAGGAAGCAGCAGATGTAAGTGTAGAATTAAATTCTGTAGTGGTGATGGCACCAACATGCACAATTTAATTTCTTCTTGCATTTGAATATCCTAACATTAATACTAATAATATGTATACTAATACTAGTGTGAATTAATACACTGCACAACATCCTTTTGGCAAATCATACAAAGTAGCATACTGCATAATGTTGTGTAATTATGGGTCAGCCAGTGATGGAAAAAATATTGTAGCATTTTATGTACAATGAAATAGGTTATATGGGAGACATGAAATATGGAGAACACATCTTCTATATTATATAGCATCTTGAACTTATTCAGATAAGTAAAGGCAAACACGAAATTGAGGAAAATTATTAGGAAAAAATTAAGTCTAGTCTAGGGTCTAGGGAATAGGGATTGAAAACCAGTAAGATTATGGGTGAGTATCATTGTGTATCTACAGGAGTACATGACTGAATCTGGATATGCTCAAAATTGTAAATGAATATGATTTAGAGAGGTGAGTGATGAAAGTGAGAAGAGATGAGAAAGGAGAGAAGAAGAGAAGGAAATTAAAGAGCACTCAACAACCCAAAAGCAGGGCTTACAGTGTAAGAGGATCACAATGCACTTGGAAAAAAGTTAAGGCTTGAGCCTCCAGCTGTGGTACAAAGTCCAAGGGTAATTGCACCCCACCCCAACCAATACAATGTGAAGTCACAGGCGGACACATGGAGGTCTCCAAGGTGCAAGTAGGCAGCAAAACGTTTTTATATGGGCAATATAAAGATCAAAGGAGAAAAAGAGGCCCTCCTTGAGCAACATGCCTTTTTGTACAGATATTGTTTTTAAGTATCAAGACAGAACAACTCCAAACCATGACAGTGTCTCGAGTCCTCAGTGACCTTCAAAAACTAAGAGCAGATCAGCATCCAAAGCCGAATGCCAAACCGTATCTTTCAGTGCAACCTTTTATCTTGCTGTCAAAAAACCAAACTACTGGGCACAAGCTGAAAAAGCTATAGTGTGTGATGTAAGATGAGTATTACCCTGTTCCACACAGTCCCTAACATAGGGAACACAATCAGATTCTGAAAAGTGAAAAGAGGAAGACAGGAAATAACACACATATGCTGGTTTGTTTTCAGAAGGGACTAAAGAGTAAATGTTAGAAAATTAAAGTAATGACCACTTGGCCACTCATATAACAGCCCATCTTTAAAAATATTTACATTTCATTTAATATTTAACTACTATGATGAGTTATTGCAAAAACCCATGATTTAAATACCCATTCAAATTGTGTATCGTGCTCATGAGTTCAATTCAAAACTGCATGGTAAAGGCTGCACAGACACCAAGTAAAAAGAGCACTGTACTGTAGACAATCACTAGAAGAGAAGAGTTCAGTTATAACTCTGAGATGCACTAGCCCATTAGCCACAAAATGGAGCACTGTATAGCCCATATCAGACATTCTAAAGCTGTATGCAATATAAAGAATACTGTAGAAATTCTGATTATAGAGATTGTCTGACTGTCTAAAAAATTCTACATGAAAAGCTCTGGCTTGACCAAAAAATGCAAAAGACGACAAACACACACACACAAACACCTCGATCCTGTAGAGCCTACCTCCAACAGTTAGAACACTGAGTCGCTCCTTGACAATTCTCATGTCTGGGGAAGGCAGTGGAAGAAACAAAGAGACCCAATGGGGTTAGTCACCCACCCAGTTTTTGCTTGGGTCCTCATGAAGCTATGATGAAGCAGGACAAGAAGCTAGCGCTTCGCACCACATCTGCTGCTGATAGCTCACAGCGCATAACATCAAATGTTTCTACATACTGCACACAGTATTCTACACACAAAGCGTCTCAAACTATAACGGGAAGCAACATGCCCACCTTCACACACACACAGACACACACACACACCCAAACTATTGACCTATCGCTAAGCCCTGCCAATCGAACGCAAATAAGCCAAAAGCAGATCAGTACCAGCCGCACTCAGACTTCAGCCTAAAACTCTGTAGAGTTGCTTTAGAAGCTATGATTTTCGATCAGTGATCAGATTTTTTAAAGGGATTCAGTTGATAACAATGGCTACACAATAAGCATTGGATTAATGTAACACATGGAATAGTTACTTTCAGTCTGGTATGATCTATCTGCTAAAGGCGTTAAATTAAATAATTCCTCCCAGCTCTCCCTATGGATTCCTAATATGTAACCTTAACAAAACAGAGCTATGTCTGTGGATAAGCCACCTAATCACCTCATATAATATGCGTGTCACTTGAAGAAAACAAATATAACTTTTACTTTTAGACAGCTAGCATTACATTACACCAAGCCATTGTCAGGCAAACCAACATAGATTTTGGCCTCAACTACCAGGAAAATTGGTTGGGATGCAAAGAAAAACCCTCAAGCTACTTCACCATAAATAAGTATTTCGTTGCAAGAAAATGGTGTGACTCATGACCCACAATAATGAGGCACTTGAACAAAAATGAGCTGCAATTGGGTTGCCAGGAAAAAAGCTATTACTGTGCCAATGTCACAAAACGGCTCACTTACAATATGCCAAACAGCATGTGGACAAGCCTCAGAACTTGTGAAACAAGTCATTTGTAGTGTTGAGACTTTATGGTCACACAACCTTTATGGTCACTACTGGACCGATATCAGGTGACTTTATATGGAATGACCCCGAACTGCTTTTCTGCCGAAACAATTTCTTTCTTTTAGTGCATAATATGAACCCCGGACATTAATTTGGCAATAAAAGCACAATATGCAGGACTAACTAGCAAAGTGGGGGCAGGTTAATCCAGACCTACCTCCTTCCTCTCAAAGGATGAACCAAATAGTCTGGTTTAGAAAGAGGAGGCTAAAGGCCACTTGTAGCATGAAAAAATGCATAATGTATCTAGGTAATCATTACTGGCTTTATCAAAACAGTTTGATGTTTATATGTTATAGTAATTTAGCGAACACAAATCGATCCTTGCATATCTGTACTGGCGATTTTAAACTAGATGACAAACTAACCAATAATGTTAACCAATGGGCTTGTTACTAACTTGCAAAACTTTCTTACTATTTTTTTTTACTGAAGTGACTGGCCACTTCAGGTATTTGTTGGTTAGCATGCTAGTTTTAGTAGATTTCTTTGTCATAAAGTGTCGATTCTGCTATTGACATTATGTGACATTGCTGATTTTAATGACTACAATCAAATGGCTAATAATATAAAAAAATCTATTAGCATACATTATGATTATCATGAAACTACATCAACACTGCTTTCTATCATTCCCCTTCACTCAAATCAAATTACACTGACAAGATGTTCCTTCTGTACAGACTTATTTTGCATCCAGCATTGCCTAGGTTTATAATGTAATTATTGACCTATGGAATATCTGTACATTTCATTACATGGAAACAGATGTTGTACACACCTAATAGATATTCAACAGCCCCATCAATAAAGTTAGAAGGTGAGCGCTTCATATATGATAGGAGTGACATTACAGACAGCCAACAGCGACTTCTGGTGAGAAATTGTCAGCAACACAGCTTATTTCCCAAAAGTAAAAAACGGCATTATGTTTTTTAATCTCCTTAATGTAGAACATGTTAATTGTGTGGTTTCATGCGAGGCTGGTGACTACACAGTGCAAAGCATGTCAAAATTCTAGGGCACTACAAATGCACAAAAGCCATGCCACCCAAATGTAAAGCAAATACACCACATTTAGTTGTGTACAATACCCATTTTCCCCCATTTTAAAACATTAATATTAGGTGTGCACATTATACACAATTGTACTAAATTGTACTAAATGCAAAGAAACATTTTTCAAATTTAAAGTCACGTCTGAGTTTGCTGTTTTCTTTATTTATGTTGTATTTTAGTAACTATCGAAGAAAAACATTTTCTTTTTAACAGATTTATATGGTAATAGCATGTGTATTTTAGTAACTAACCTGAGTAAATACACATTTTTCCATACATCAAGACATGGCCTGCCGCTGACGATCTGAATAATAATAACGAAAAGTCAGTGGGCATTATATACGAGTATGTATTGTACTAGAATAAATATGATAAATTGCTGTGTTTATAGTCTGAGAGATAGAAATATGCTGCTACATGAAGAAAGCGTAGTCAGTATTTAGTGCAAATAAAATTCTTTCCAGCAATGTGCAAGACAAGCAGAAAGATTAGTACGGTCAGTCAAAGGAGAAAGCAGTGGAAGCAGTCTTCAGTCATTTCCCAGTTTAACATTGAATCAAATTTTGCTTCACTTTGTGCTAATCCTGTAAAGTTGAGGTGAGATATGCATTATTTTGAATACAAGCATGATTCCAGCCTTAAATAAACCTCTGAGTTAATCAAGAGGGACCCAAAAAGACAGGAGCACTGGTACAGTCTGAATATAAAAGGCAGGTAATGGAAACTAGACTACAATATTTTGAAGGGAACTGAAGCTGAAAAGACACATAACAGCAGCTAAGGTGCCCAACGCTAATATAGAAAAGGGCAAGCTTAGCAAGAAATAAGCATCGTGATAAACCCAGGTGCAAGACTTGCGCTAGGCAAAACAGGGGAGCAGGCTTGCTCTTCAGAAAGAAAGGCCAAACATGGCCAGTAAGCAGAAGCAGAGGGCCTTGCTTTCCCTGTGGCCATGTCATCCAGCAGTGAGAAGGTTCATAAAGGCTCAGACAAATCAGTCATCTTTGGCTTGCTTTTGTCTCCTCACCCAGTTTGTCAGAAGATGTGATAATGTCAGATGGAACGCTAGAGTCCAGATCGGCGTCCATTATTCCCAAGGGATCCAGCTGAGCAACATGATGCCCTCGAATCTACAGGAGAATAAAACCCCAAAGTGGGGCCGGAATGCAACAACGACCAACAAGGGGAGAGAAAGAAGAGAGGAGGTAGATAGGGGAAAAGGTGGGGAAACGTAGAGGAGATGGGAGAGAGTAGCACAACACAAACACATCAGATGTGTTTTGATGAAGTCAGAGGACAGATGTCACAACAGGACAGTGGACAGGACAAAAGTTGTGAGAAAATGAAAGGGAAAGATGGGGGACAGAGAGGAGGAGGGAGAGGGAAAGCAACATTAACACAACACAAGCTCATTATTGGTGTTCTGCAGAGCTAGAGGAGTTGAGCATTTCTCACCAACATGTTGGAACCCAGTATTTACTGGGGCATCGTCAAAATTTACACAACTGATGCCAAGGGGATCGAGATGGGCATTGTGATGCCCCATCACCTGAAAGTAAGGTAACAGCAGTCATATGATAATATGCGACTACTGTGCCATGTTCAACTGATCTGACTAAATTCTCAACATGACTGATTTTATTTTAATTTTACCTACTGAATTCATGGAACTCACTGAATCATCAATTTCACTGAACACTACTTCATTCTCAAATTTAGCCACTTATCTTTATCTAACTTATCTTTGAATGTATTTGACAACTTACTGTAGAATATCCCCCTGTTCGACTGAAATACATCCTGTAGACTGTTAACATCAATATTATACCTTGAGCAGTTATAGCTGCAGTTACCAATATTAAACCTAGAGCAGTTCATCAAACTACAAACATGCTTTTCATGTTTTAACCATCACTCGACTACTAAATTACATTACAATTATTATTTTCATTATAAATAAGGCTGGCCTGGTTGTGGTCTAACCTGGTATGCACGGATGAGGGACTGCACTGCCAAGTGATCCTCCACCATTTTATCCACATTTGGTTGTGCCCCAACCAGAGACTGGGCCTGTGTGAGGCTTGCTAGGCTGGTGCCCAGTGGAGGGGGACTTTGGTAAGCTGTGCCGGGAGGAGCCCCTGCATTAGCATTCCTGAAAAAAATATCCCAAGACTGGGAACGGGGAAAAATATAATTAGTCTGGGAGACACAAAGGGAGACTGAACCGGTTTTATTGCATTAAATAACTTGTTCCACATTCTACAGATACGTGATTGTATGTAATGTACAGAATGCCGGTCATTATAGGGAAAATAAGCCCAGACAGGGCGAACCGGACCCTGACACGCCAGCGGAGGGGTCTTGCTTTACCCTGAAGGGACTTATTTTCCTGTTAATGACCGGAGTTCTATACATTATCCCACTTATTATACGGCTCCTTGCCAAAACAAAAAAAATATTTTTGACAGTTTTGTCGTGGCTTTGGCTGAGAAACAAATAGTTCGCAACACACGCTGAACTAAAATCATACAGTATTTAGAACACAGCTGATCAACCGTCTGCTTTCACTTTTGAATGAAGTTCCATTTCAAGAAGTTACCGGACTACTTGTGGAGTGATATGAAAGACGTTAATCAGAAGCACAAAACCTGTTCCATTGACAGCGGTCATTACATGGTGCATATTTGACCGTAGAACGTTAGGAAAATCCCGTTCAAGCCAATCGAGCATTCTACTAACATTGTGAAGAGCCGTATTATAAATAATAATAGATTGAATGCATGCTACCTGAGGTAACTAGGGAACCCTTACAAATCAATAGTTAGTCAGGCCCATACAGTACAGCTTTATAAGTTATTTTATCCTATTACATGGTGATAATGAAGGTCACTAGGAGTTTTGGAAAGATGGCGTAAGAGGCAAAGGTGGGCTAAAAATGCTATACTCTTCCCAGTGTTTCCCACAGAATTGAATTCTATTTGTGGTGGTAGGTTTGGAGAATGAACTTGAATGCAACAGTTTTTAACTAATTAGCGCAACGTGGTTATGATGCTAACCAGATTTAAGCACAATGTAGTACAACCTGGAAAATCATTGTGTGGTGGTCAATGTTGATCTTTTGGTGGGCCGCCACAAATAAGTCAATGTATGGGAAACACTGCTTCCATTTACTTCTATTGTATTTAATACAATGCCAAACGTGCTACAAAGTGGTATCACAAGAAGGTCAGCCCAACACTAGCTGGTTTGGGTGCCAACTTTAGTGGATATCTGGACAACACAAAGCAATGGCATTGTTGACATTATGTCAAATCAGTTGTTTCTTCACCTTCTGTTGCTACTTCTACATCATTTTTGAACATTATAAACTACCGGTACACATAGCACCTTTAAATATATAATTCATATAAATTAAGTACATCTCTGACTATTTTATTCCACTGAATTACAGTTCCTATGGCCTTTTAAAAATGTCATTCAGTACAGAGCTGTGGGCGGTGGTAGCGTAGTGGTTAAGTTAAGGAGCTGGGACAGCATGTACTAGCTTAAAAAGTTGTGGGTTCAATTCCCGGCTTCCACCGTTGTGCCCTCGAGCAAGGCACTTGACACCAAGTTGCTCAGGCCCTTGTAATATAATTGACATATGAAGCGACTGCTAAATGAATACATGTAAATGTTTAGGCGGTTGTTGTTGATGCAAGTCTTTGACAAGTGACTAGTGTAACCAAAGGTTGAAAACAATAGCCGCAAATCCTATTTCGAGCCAGGCCAAGATAAGGCAATATTCGAGATAACAGTTGGGGCTTCACAAAAAAAAAAAAAAAACATCTGCTTCCCCATCATCAGGCTGATAGTCCCTCTGTGTCTAAATCCCGCCCACAATGCCACCTCGGCATTAACGTCATAGCGAGGAACGTTCAGGCAAAGTTTCAGAACTTGCTGTTGTCATCTTTGCCCAGTGGAATATTAACAGTTAAGCACATAAAGCATCCTTCACAAGGTATAATTTCCTGTCTATTAACCAAGGTTTATTGATTTTGCACATTTCTTTTGCTATGAGGTTAATACACAGGGGAGGGCTATACATGGGAATACATTTATTTTCTGATTAAAGCACTGAGGCTTAGCACTGGCAATTACAGACTACAAAGGAAAGTGCAGAGTAGAGGAGGTGTCTGCTTCTCTTGCAGAGGAGCTGAACTCCCTCTATGCCCGCTTTGAGAACAGAGGGCCAGATGTACTAACGCGTTTGCGCCCACTTCAGGCGTATTTGTTTCGCAACGTGCATGTAAAATCATTGCGAGGTATGTACAAACAGGCCGCAATGATGTAAAAGTGCAAACTGCCTGTCACGGGAGCTGAACATGGCTAATTGCATTTTTCGTGTCATGCTATATGCATTCATGGGAGGATCCAGGGGAAATTGGGAGTTTAGCGTAAAAAGATGGAAGGGGAAGGATAAAGAGCGCTTAATTATGTATTCCGCGGTATGTACAAAGATTGCTCCTGAAAGTGCATGTCTATTCTGCGCCTAAATACTTCCGCCTTGCAAGTGTTAATCCAAATTGCAGTTCAATGCGTCAATAAGAGAACCTTTCAAAGACAACAGAATCGCTATTTAGGTGCAGTTTTGTAAGTATTTGTACTATCAAAAGCAACCTTATCTTTCGTTGGCCTTTTGAATGTCTTCCTTTCACTTTCACGTCATTCACTTAAACTTTCCTACTTGCTAGATTTGACCAATTTTCCATAGCCTACGTGCACAAGTACTTTGAGTAAAACTACTGATCTTCATTATCTCCCTGCTTGTTGACATCTTATCATGTATGGTATAATTTCATGATGGCTAAACATTTGATTCTTTTTAATGTTGTCATCAGTTAACTTCATTCAACTGCGCTTGTATAGGATCTGCCATTCAGTTGTGGACGTTCGTAAATTGCGTTTATGGGCGGAGAAAGGCAGAGAAAGGTGCAGTTTACACTAGTTTGATAAATACGACGGAAACTTGGGTCTGACAGCGTTCAGAATCTGCGGTTTGTCCATGACGCTAATAACGCTACATTCACAAATGTACGTACATCTGGCCCAGAGTCTCTGTTGCAGCAAGATTGCTGCCCATTTCAGATATCTGAAAGAGATGTGTGTAAATCCTTAAAGGAGGGTGAATACACATATAGCTCAAGGACCTGACAACATCCCATCACAGACATCTTTAGTCTCCCTTTGTTTCAGTCTGTTATCCCTGCATGTTTCAAGAGGACCACCATCATTCTAGCCTGGGTGTTCCCATGCTGCCTTGCGCGATTTGATTCACGCTGCTAAGGCAGCCTGGAGACCATGGAGCAAATTTTCGCCTGAGATAGGGGACCAATCACAGAACAAGGGGGAAAGCAAGACGATGATGAGCTATGCACAGATGCATTTGATAGACATCCGTGGCACCCAATAAACGGATCTGGGCATTTTTTTCAAATACGAGAAAATTAACGTTTGGTTCCCAGACCACGTCTCATTGAGAAGTGGTGGCGCTAGCCAGGCTACCATCATTCCAGTTCCTAAGAAATTAACAGTGAGCTGCCTTAATGATTACCGCCCTGTTGCTCTCACCTCTGTGGTCATGGAAGTGCTTTGAGCGGTTAGTTAAAGATCATATTACATCCTCCCAAATTAGACCCACTCCACTTTCCCTATAGGCCAAACAGGTTCACTTTGAACACTGTGCTCTCTCTCACCTAGATAAGAAAAAGACCTATGTACGGATGCTCTTCATCGACTACAACTCTGCTTTTAAAGAACAACTTGCAGGACGGAAACTCCTATAAAGCATAGCGTAGATAAATGATGAAGGACCTAGATTCTCAGAAAGAAAAAAATGATAACTACGCCAGAAACAACATATTGTGAGAAAATTGTGAGAAAACTAGATAAAATATGACCGCCGCCCAGTCCAGCACATGTTTTCCACAAAAATAAATCACGCTGAAAGGCCTATATGATTCTAACTGTCTCACTAAATTCTCACTGGTACCTGCTAAACAACAAGTACCAAAACATTATTAGTTCATAGATTTCACATGTAAAATTAATTTTATACAACCCCACCCCCATCTTGCCTGTTCATATTGCCTGCGTATGTGCCTGTGTTTGTGCATGTGCATGCATGCGTACATATGTCTACTGTGTGAGTATGCGTCATACGTATGATTACTGTGAATGTGTGCATGTGTATCGGTTTATGCACATGTGTGCATATGGAATGGGTTAACATGACCCCTGGAGGCAAACATAAGTAAAAAAAAATTGGTCATCCTAGGCCCTACGGTTCTCAAGATATTCACAGAAAACTATGTCTGCCCTACCCTCCTTTCGGGGGGTCCAGTCCAGCAGGGGGGCTACAGATCAAAACGAAAAACGATGGTTCCATGCCATCCATGTGGGGTTACATGCCCACCAAGTTTCGTGTACCCCGGTCTTTCAGTGTCCCAGGAATCCTTGTTGGTGTACGGTCACTAAATGTACACATAAATTATTTTATTGTAGGGCCCCCCATGAACGAAAGTTCACAAAACTTGCCATGCATTCGGAGGTTGTCATAATGATCCTACACTTCCAATTTCGTGCAGTTTTGACCATGTCAGCCAGAGATAGTGATGAAAACGCCTAATTTTTTGCTTTTTAATTTTTAACTAGGTGGCGCTATACATGAAATAAGTGCTAATGGGACGAGTTGACATGCCCCCTTAAGACCAACATACAAAAAAAAGATGGACCTCCTAGGCCCTACGGTTCTCGAGATATTCACAGAAAACTGTCTCCGGCCACCTACAGGCCAGTTGGTGTATAGTAACCTAAATTAATTTATTGTGTGGCCCCCCATGAACGGAATTCCATGAAACTTGGCGTGCATTCAGAGGGTGTCATAATGATCCTATACTTCCAATTTCGTGCAGTTATGACTATGTTAGGTCACAGATACCTGTGATTAAAACACCTCATTTTTACTTTTTTGTGTTTAACTAGGTGGCGCTATACATGAAATGAGTGGTTATGGAATGGGTTGACATGGCCCCTTGAGATCAACATAAAAAAAAAAAGGGTCCTCCTAAACCCTGTGGTTCGAGATATTCACAGAAAACTGTGTCTGCCCTACCCTCCTTCGGGGTCCAGTCCTTGGGGGGCTACAGATCAAAACGAAAAACAATGGTTCCATGCTATCCATGTGGGGTTACATGCCCACCAAGTTTCGTGTACCCCGGTCTTTCAGTGTCCCGGGAATCCTTGACGGAAATTTGGACATGTGAAAAAAAAAAATCTGACTAAACTAAAGCTTCGCTGCGTGGCGGTCATAATAACTTCTGAATTAATAAACCACTAACCGGAACTGAGGTAACAGGGTAAACAGGTCAAGTTCAATGAATGGTGTAATGGATCCTGGATACAGGCCACCGCCCTTTAATTATGAGCAACCTAGGCGGAGATAGGGGCCAGGGAGAGAAATGGGGAAGGAACGACGGGCAGGAGAGCGGCCTAGGGCCATATTTTGCACCCTGGCGCATGGCGTAAAACTCGGGTGGGTACACAATGCACCATCCTTCTATCATCCATGAACGCACAACAGCGCACGTCCATGCAAAACAATACAAATTGCACGATTATAATGGGAAACATAATTAGAATAAAGATATTATGAAATACTGTACATCTCATGATGAGTAGTTATTCACCATCATTTGCAAATTGGTAATGACGGTTAAAAGTGATTAGGGGAGAGGCGAGAGACACGTATGGAGCACAGCTGCTGACTGTCCCGAGATATAAGCAACTCCTCTGCAGGATATGTTTTGTTTGTTTTGACTGAATAAAAAAAATGTTTTTTTATTCAGTCATTTGAGTCTTTTTCCAATCTATGTTTTCGATGGTAACCCATTGTCAGTCAATAGTGAAAGTAACTGCATATAACAGTCTTGTCATTGACTGACATCATGGTGAAGTTAGTTTCACTTTGCCAATAAGTTCAAATAATAGAGGAGTGCAAATGCGTGAAGGCTACTATATGCTAGGCTTTTAGTAAAGCATGGTTTAGTGGAATGACTATTCCATACAGTCTCGCGAGCAGCCTCCTTCAAATGCACCGTTGAATGTCAAAATACCGATGCATTTATTTCACATTGCGCTTTGCGCCATTAAAGGGAATGACAGATGTCATTCTAATTGGTTTAAATGATGTTACGCCCCAAACACACCCATGACTGATTAAAAAACCTAGGAACCACCCACGTTTGATAAGGAAAACCCTCCCAATGTGGACTGGACATCCTACTAAATTTGAATAAGCTTTTGACGAGTGACGATACGCTTTTGATTGTCATGATAGGGCCCCTAGAGTTTTGGTGAATCACTCAGTGATAACAGTGGCTAACACTGTGTCTACATCTATTGACATTATCTTGATATCGTTTAACTTAATAAATCTGCACGTAACCGTTTTGTGACAGATGAGACGGTGAAGTCCCCTCTATTTAGGCTACCTGCACAAAACACACCCAAGCAGGAAAACCCTTGCCTTTCTTAGGAAAATGGTGGACATGATATATCGACAGGCTGGAACAAAACACAATGATTGACCATTATGAACCACTACTCAGGGGTGCATTTCCCAAAACCATTGTTGCTTACTAAGTTAGCAACTTTGTTGGTTGCAATGCAATTTCCCATTGCCAACCAACTAAGTTGCTAACAGGTTAGCAACTATGGTTTTGGGAAACACACCCCAGACTAGTAACTACACCCGCAATGACAGCAGAGCTCAAGCACCAATTTAAGATGTTTACCTTCTCCTACGTAATATGATGCATTTGTGGGTGGGAGAGGCATATTTAGAAGCCTGCTTAAAATGGGTACACTTTCTTCTGAATTACTGTTCACAGGTTTTGTAAAACATCAATTTGTACATACACATTTTCAAAAAGACATTTTCAGACAAGATTATGTATAAATTCAGTTTTGAAATCAGCCTGCAAGTTGCTCTATAACTATATGCTCTATGTAACTGTAACGGGCTATTTGACGTCTTTAGAACACTAACATATCGGAGGTGTCAAATGTTGATTTACTCCAGTCTAGATTTTTTGACGTTAATCACTCCTATGACGTATTGCTATTGTCTATCTAAAGTAAAGTGCCTGTTTCAAAGTTAACTGATGGTCAAATCAACCAAAAATCCGGCATACAGTATGTCCATCGTACAAGCACACCTAAAAAGATCATACAGTGCAAGGGAAACTGGCCCAATATGTATACTTGTGTATACATGTGTATTCAAACTTTCATTACACATCATTACAAAATGAAGGTAACATACTGTTTGCTTGTTTTATTAGGCCCAACTTATCAAGTATACTAATGCAATGCTCAAGCAGTGTGGTAGGCCAGAGTTAGAATTTGCCTCAAAACTCGCTACTCAGTACAACTACCAATCCACACCACATCGATATTTACACTGCATTACTACATTCTATTATACCAGCAATTTATTCAAGTTATTGTATTGGAAGGTAAAACAAAAAGTACTTTATCAGGCTGTAGTTACACAGCACATTGTTGTTTTGTGCTTTGGTTAAATACAAAACGTCTAATTTGCTGGCAGTAACATGTAGAGTAGGTGACATTGTGACATGCCTTTATGGCTGTGCTGCTGTATGCTATTTTTACTCAGAAGATCTCAAACAATTTGACCTTGCAATGCACAGGTCACATGCTGAACTTTTTTTCTTTCCCAAGGTCAATAGAGCTCTACAGAGTGTGGAGGATGTGTGCTAGAAATGTTCAAGTTACAAAATAAACTATTTCAGCATTCAAATCACAATCTTCACATCAAATGGTCACAATAAAAGGCTGCAATTAAATCCGTTTGGACATTGATTAAGTTCTGCATTGATCAATTATAAAAAGTCAGCTAGTTAATTAAGATCATACAGGTACGGGCCAGCCCTAATTTGTTATGTCAATATGAAGTAAAGTAGCTAGTTGGCTGCACAATTAATATTATTGGGTGAAATTTATGAAACATACTTGATACATGGAGAGCATACAAACAAGAATAGCACAATATAAAACAAGTCTTGAAGATGCTACTTTGCTTTAAAATCATTCTTACAAGCTGTGTGTTAGTTACTTACAGTCAAGGTCAAGGTAATTTATTTACATAGCACATTTAAACAACAGATGTTGAGCCAATACTTTACAATTAAAGATGCACTGGAGTCCCAGATCAGATCACTGAACTACGTAGTAGCTAGTGGGAACGAAATGTGTGGTCATCTGTGCTTCATATGAGCATATAATGAATCTGACAATGATACTGGTAAAGGTTTTCCAGCAATGTAATTGGCATTATCATATTGTAGACCTAAAAGTCAATTACATAGTCAATAGAATGAAGAATGGCAGACATGTTTACCTCTCCCTTACATGCAATGATACATAAATGGCATTAAATTAATCTTGCAATTATATAAATATTATGTTGTATATTATGTAGTGTATCTACTTTCATTTTAGAACTTTGTAAACTTTAACAAAAACCTTAAAAAATGAACTTTTCAAAAAAGTCACCAATAAGGTCGTCATATTATAAGGAATTTCCATCCAATGATTTAGGGTAGCACGATATATCATTTTTGTTTTGTATTTTTGCAAATCAGGCTACATCATCTATCATGCTTTGTTCTTAGTATATTATTAGGTACAGACCTTATTACACAGTTTTAAAATAAGTAAAAATTCTTGGGGGAAAAAATGCATTTGCAAAACTGCAAAGTAATGAATTCACTGACAGGATACAAAATTGTACATGAAAATAAATTATTTGGAGAGAAGAACTGTCAAGTGAAATGCAATGATAGTAAAAGTGAAACTGATTTGGTTGAGCCAACCTGTCCGACTGATCTGCACCAAAACTTAATAGATTCTTCTATGACATTATGCAACACCTTTCCACCAAGAATCATTAAAATAGAGAAAGTAATCTTTGCACATTCCTGCTTACAGACTTGCAAACTGACAATCCACACAGAAAACATAACTTCCTTAACAGAGGAAATGATTGATTGATTCTGCAATGTGAAGATACTTTCTAAAAATCAAGTTTGTCACTGTGACATTACGATTTCTTGATAGTGATTTCTGTTTCTAAACAATCTTTTGAAGTGGCATTGATAGCCTTGCGTGTGACATATGGCGTCGTAGCTACATAATCAATTGCTTTTGAATGTCGGCTATAGCTGTTTTAACAGGTTTCTCTGCAAGGTAGCAGCTTAGCCGCATGACACAAACCAGTCAGGTGTAATAGTGAGACAAAACCTCAGTATATGCTTCATGTTAGATCACATCTCCCCTGTCATCCCCCCAACACACACACCAAGACCCCTGGCAGTTGGGTTAGCCCCTTGAGCCGTGGATCTGCCCAAGGTTTCTTCCTTGGTAAGGGAGTTTTTCCTTGCCCCTGTTGCTCTTGGGTGCTCCTTGTTGGTGCCCCTCCAATCCTCCCTCACCTTTCTTATGCAGCCCTTGCCACTTAATCTACTAAACCCCTCTTCTACTGCACTTTTACCCCCCCCACTTTGCACAAATAGGCTGACACCAGACATAATTTCACTGCATTTCTTACTTCCAGTAACTATATGCATGTGACAATAAACTTCCTCGTATGTCCTAAGGCTGGCAACAAAAGATTCATGTTTATTTGCCTCAAAAGTAAAACAAAGACACGTCTGTGACTTTAGGGATTTTAAATGCAGGCTGTGAAGTTAACTGCGGCTCTAATTTATAGAGGAAACCGATGTTAAAATAAATTAAAATTTTAAAATTGATTAAGAAAGCCAATACTATGCAACACCACGTCATAGCGTCAGTTCTCTTTATACTGTACAGTTTGGTATAGTGTGGGTAAACAATCACAAGCAACTGGTAGGGTGCAAGAGGACAGGGAGCTGGTGAGACTGTCTCCAATTTTCTGTATTCCATACTTTACCTACCTTATGAACACTCTTGGGATTCTCAAGCCATGCATAGTACATTTCCTCCACATAGTTTGAACTTGTCCCGTTCAGAAATGGCTCAGCAGCCACAGGTGCAGTGTAGCGCCTGATTGACTGTAGTGTCCTGTTGAGAACGGCTGGCCTCTGCTGTGATGAGCTCTGAGCAGTCTGAGAGGATGTGATTGGCCGCAGCCTTGTAGCACAAGTCCTTAAACGATGCATTGTAGTCCTTTATACAATCACAGCACTCAACACTGCAAGCCAACCTCTGTTCTGTCTGGACAGACAACGAGGCGGATGTTGCTTTAGTTCCCGTCAAAACAAAGCTGGTCTCTCAAAGGCACCTTCTTTTAGTGGGTGTGTGTGCCTGTCCTCTGGTTTTAAATGTGGAACCTGTGGGAGATATAATATGAACAGTTTAATCCCTCAATCATCCATAGACAAAGTGAGTGTGTAAATGCAGAAGACTTCTTCAAAATTTGAGCAGATCAAGGCTTAAGTTAATAATGACCAGGCAATGACTCCCAAGTCAGAAAGACACTCACTACCCAAAGATAAACTCACAACAAATGAAGAAACCAAAACACAACAAATGAAGCATCTTTCTCTTAAAACGGAGATCTCTTTTTTGTTTTTTGGCTTAGACACAGTGGTCAACTGTACTTAAACACATTGTGTGCTTAATTGTAAATAAATTATATATATAATTTATATGTCATGTACTCTTACATATTGAATCAATATTCTACTTCAAGTGCGGAACAGCTAAGCCACGATCAGAATACACGACTAGGACACACACTTGAGAAAGAAAACGCAGGACAAAATTGCCTATGGCTCAAGTACTTTAGTTATTCTATGGAAAAGCGCTTCCGCAGAAACACATGACATCAAATTATGAAACGTTACATCGATCAACATGGCCATGGCACATACATGAAAACTGAAGCTGATGATAATTAAAAAGAGAACGTCAACCAAGGTCCAGGAAACAATTGCTAGTTGGCGTGCTGTTCAAACGTTGTTCAAACTGAACTATAACGTTAAACATTATAGCGAAGACAGTATTTTATGTTAAATTGTAAATTAAAATACAAGTATTTCAGACTTGCTTTTCACATTATGATTTCTCACCAGCCAACTTCGCAAATCTCTCAATGGAGAGCAAAGTAATGCATAACGTTATGTAGCATCAACTGCTAACCTATCGTTATAACATGCGTTTCATGCTTGGAATTTGGTCTAACCAGGGGTGTTATAAAGAATCACCACCAAACCAGATAAATACTCACTTGCGAATGCCTGTAGGGGAGAACTAAAAGGAATCAGTCCAACACCCCACGCCTGTTTTGTTCATGTTTTGACCTTGTGTCCATACCACAAATGTTCCCCACTCCCCTTCACGTGAGACTAGCTCTGCCCCGGCCCGCCCACTCCATTTTATCTCGCAGCTCATTGGTTCCCTATTTTCATGTCCCTCCGAAAAGGAAGGCTAAAAGACACGAGAAATGTCAATCACTGTGTCCTTCGCTAAACATGGGTCTTTTCAAAATGTTAGCGTAGCCTACTAGCTACGCAAGTCCTCCCGTCATGTCAAGTACAAACAAAGGCATTAAGACGCTAACGTTTCAGCAACACTGGGCTAAAGTAAACCATTCGCTGCTTGCTTCTGTCAGATGTTCTTCACAGGAAGAGCGTCAAGCGCTGGTGTTGCCCCAAGCAATGTTAATTGATGTAAGTTAACAACGTGAACATACGAGTCATGCACAACAACATAGATGCATTACACATTTTTTGAGATACGTTATCTAACAAAAGGAACAAAAATCCACAAACAGAGCCCACTGCAGTCAAGTTACCAACTGGCATTAAACGTTCAAACTAACGTTAATGTCCCCTGCGGACGAAGCTAACTAGCTAACATTAGCCAGCTAGAAATGCTGTGATTTACTACGTCGTCAAACTAACATGCAAATCAGCCTGCTTTTAGTCCTGAATGTGATACTATTATGACTACTCACAGGTATTTACGCACAGATAACCTTGAAGGGTTCTCTAGTGCTGTTCCCACAACACCAGTTCCCAGCAGCCTCAACTCCCCCCAGTTGGAGCAAGTGAAACAACTGTGACACACCAGACTCACTGAAAGAAGAAGCAGTGAAACGAACGTTTACGTCACTCAGAGAGTGAATTTGCCAAAACGGGCCCTCTAATTGACCCCTTGCAAGTGACGTCACGTTTTGTTCGCGCCACAGCAAAATAGCCTAGTGGACGGCAAGAACACGAATCAAATCAATGGGTTGTAATAGGACATATTGCACAGCTAGGAGATTATAGTGAGATTTAACCGTAGTAATGCCATTCCACGACTGTTGGCTTATTGTTTGGAATACAACAACATCCCATGTTCTTGCATAGATATATTTTGGTTTGTTTTCTTTGTGTTTCGGGAGTATTTCAACCACAATTGCATGCTTATCTCCTCAGTGTATGAAGCACAGCAGCGGTTGCTATAGCAACCATAGACTCTGAACAGGACGGCAGATAGCACTTAGGCAAAGTCTTTGGCAAGATCTGAATGTAAACAGATAATACCGTTCAAGTTTTTTAATTTCCTATTTCTTTCAATTCTTTAACTTCAGACATGTAGGCCTAAGAAGTAAGTTTATTCACTGGGCAACGTACAAACTGACGAGTTACATTAGCCCTAGCACTATGAGCTACGATAAACGTTAGCTAGAATAGCTAGCTTCTAAGTGTGGCAGCTAAGTTATTATTTCATGTTCTGTTATGACATTCTTAACGTTTTGACTATGTTACAACTGATAAAAGCAAGACAAATAAAGTAACCAAATCGCTTTGCAATATTTTAGTCTAGAAATACTTATGGGTGTTCATTTACCATAATGTTAATTACAGTAGCCTAACGTTAGACCTAACGTTATCTCCACTTGCTGTTACCACCAGTTTCAATAACTTTACATTTGCGATCATGACCCATTTCATCTAACAACACCACTGGCATCTTTCCTTGACTATCAGACCCCAAACAGCAATACATTGAACTACAAAGATGTTATAGTAATGGTGTTCAGTTCATCATAATCGTTATGACATAATGTAATTTGCCGTCCGTCTCCTATCTTTTTGCCGTCCAGCATGGAGCCGTCACGTGACTTAAGTCACGTGTCTGCAAGGGGTGAATAATTAATGGTGTTAAAATGAATTCAGAAAGCAACAACAACATACATAATACCATATTAAAAGAGAAAATCTCCGCTAGAGGGAAAACCTACTGGAACATTACATTGCCGGGCGGCAGACAGCATGGTTGTTACCACACAAATATTGCATCATTTTGCAAATTGCAAATTTTGCAAATATTGCGTCATTGCAGCAAAGCGGTACAAAATATGACCGCCGGACAGTCCAGCACATTTTTTTCCACAAAAATAAGTCACGCTGAAAGGCATATATGATTCTAACTGTCTCACTGATTTGCATTATGCACACTCAATTTGCATGGTATCTGCTAGACAACGAGTACCAAAACATGATTAGTTCATAGATTTCACATGTAAAATACATTTTATACAACCCCACTCCCATCTTGCCTGTTCATAATTCTGAGAAATTCTTGAATTGTGTGCATGTGTGCGTGTACATGTTTATGTTTATGTGTGTATGGGTGTGTGTGTGTGTGTGTGTGATTTTTTGCTTTTTAATTTTTAACTAGGTGGCGCTATACATGAAATAAGTGGTAATGGGATGGGTTGACATGGCCCCTTAAGACCAACATACAAAAAAGTTGGTCCTCCTAGGCCCTACGGTTCTCGAGATTCACAGAAAACTGTGTTTATAAAGGCAATAATTAACAAATTAATTTATTGTGTGCCCCCATAAACGAAATTCCACGAAACTTGGCGTGCATTCAGAGGGTTTCATAATGATCCTACACTTCCAATTTCGTGCAGTTTTGACAATGTTAGGTCACAGATACCTGCGATTACAACACCTCATTTTTCTTTTCTGTTTTCAACTAGGTGGCGCTATACATTGAGTGGTTATGGAATGGGTTGACATGGCCCCTCAAGATCAAAATACAAAAAAAGGTGGTCCTCCTAGTTTGGTGTACACCAGTCTTTCAGTGTACTGGGAATCCTTGACAGAAAATTTGCCATGCGAAAAAGAAAAAAAAAAAATCTGACTAAACCTATATGAGCTGCGCAGCGGTGTGAGGGACCGAGGCGAACACCCCACGTTTAGGGAGATGCGCCACTGGATTAGGTGGTGTCGAGGAAAGGCAGAAGACAGCAGTTCCAAACAAAAATATAATTTATTTAGTCCATAAACAAGCAGGCAGACCCAGGAAGCACAATTAAAAGTCCAAACATGAAATCCGGGGATCTTCAGTAGACAAACAAACATGTACCGTGCCATTAGGCACCTGGAACCTACCCTTTCTAGGCTCCCTGTCCAAGCAAGGCGACCTTGCAACTTTGGACCTACTTTCCCCTTGCCTCACAACAAACAAGGGTTAATTTTGCAAACAAACAAACATTTAACTGCCCTGGCTCTCTGGCTCTCTGGCTCTCTGGCTCCCCCATGTGTCCCCATGTGTCCCCATGTGTCTCCTGCATCTCCAGTCTATTGTGTCTCTCCCGTGTGAAATAAGCCTGCCATTAAATAGGCTAGGCAATTACCCAATTAGGTCTGGGCTAAACCATTATAGGGAATGCAAGGGTGGTGGTGGTCTGTACCATTAACCCAATCACAGTTAAAATTTCCCAGTATAAAGATACATACATAGCCTACCCCTACATACACAAGACATAAACAGCAATAAAACAAACTGAGTGCAGGTGAGTGTGTTTGGCTGCAGTCCATGCAGGTGGCACAAGGCAGTTTTTCAAATGTTTGTCGTAGGGGAAAAGGAGAGGACTCCTTTTTCACAGGCGGTCATAATAAAAGAATAGCCTACATGTACATATTAAGATTCTACATAATATGTAGGCTTCTCTACCAATGTACATCTCTCATTTCTAAACATCGAAATAACACATATGAATGTTGATGATCAGGGTCAGACTGGGAACAAAATTCGGCCCTGGCAATTTTCTCCTTGTCTGGCCCACCACTGGACTGACGACCCCCCCCCAAAAAAAAAATAACAAACACCCAGTAGGCCTATTATGCCGTAGCAACACTTCATAAACTGAACCCAAACATTAAACATTTAGATTTTAGATCTATAGCCTATAATCACAATAACACGGGGGTCCGGGGGTGTCTCTCCGGGATTTTTTTTTTAAATTCTGGTTGTTAATCACACCATTTTAAAGTGATTTGAGAATAACAGGATTCAGGGATAGGCGAAACAGTCTCATATTCTGTCTGTCTCACGTCATGTTACCCCATGCATTAAACCAGGTCACTGCTTGACTAAAAAATATAGGCTACTGAACATGGACATCGTCATAGTTGACAGAAATTACGTTTTGTGCCAACATGTTGTAGAAACACAACCACAGCCTTAATTTGGTGCAAATCTCCTTTACTTATAGTCCGCGATTCACATTAACTGTAGGCTATCACCACAAGTGTATAGCCTACTAAACGTTTTTGCCCAAGTTTGTGTGCCGTCATCACATTTTGCAAAATTAAGCTACCTTCGTTACTAACCTACCAGTTGATGGCCTACTTTTTACCTGCATCGACTCGCGAATCGCGATTGATTGTGCATTTAATGTAACACTCGGTGGAGAGACTTCCACTTTCCAAGTTTCACTTTCACTGTCGTTCTGAGCTAAAAGGCTAGGCCTACGATATGGGAAATACTTTGAAGTTCCTTTTGAGTAGGATCAGCTCCAAAAATGAATGGATTTTCTTTAACCTGTGCTACACTTTTCCACCAAGTTGTGCGAAAATTGTAGACTACCCGTAGTTTTTTTTTTGTTGACAGAACCGCACTACAGTAGCCTACATGGTGCAGTAAATGGAAGCTCTTGGTAGCCAGGGATGGATTACTGCACGGGCCTACCGGGCCCAGGCCCAGGGGCCCAAGGGGTCAGGGGGCCCTGAAGCCCAACCTTTGCATGGAACCATTGCCTCAATATCAACAAATCAGGATGTAGGCTATGAATCTGATTGAATTTAGTATTGGCCATCCCCAAAATGCACCAGAATACAGGAAATCACATCAAACAAATTAAACATTTTCTGGGGGAGGACCCCCAAACCCCACCTCCCACATATACAACAATAAGTGAGGGGCCCTTAATACATCTGGGCCCAGGGGCCCGAAAGTTCATAATCCGCCCATGTTGGTAGCGCGTGCAACTAACGTCTATAAAAACAATATATTTATGGAATAAAACTAGACCTCTGGTTGCTGTTTACGGTTAAACTGTGATGATGTGAACACCAGCCAGCGGAGGGCACCTACTAGGCTACCATGCACTCGTAGGCTATATTTCCCCACAAACCTAGCGGCTGCTTGGACAAATCCACTTGAGGGTGGGGCAGGGGGTGATCGTAACACACACTGAATCTGTCATGAAGAGGCCAAAATGATTGACCTGTCACCCCCCAAGCCAAATGGATGCAACTGCATTTATAGGCTAGGCCTATGCCTATATGACGGGCCGCAAATAGGCCTAGTCTAAATAACTTTAAAAAAAAAAAAAACATTCCCGGAGGTCACCGGCCCACTGGGCATTTGCCCGGTTGTACAGATTACCAGTCCGAGCCTGTTGATGATGATGATGATGATGATGATGATATGATGATACTTTTCTTGGACTCATGTTCTGCATACAATGCCTACAATACAATTAAAACTCACAAGACAGACAACACAGCATAAATTAGCCTGCACATAACAGACTGTGAACGCCCCACGACCCCGAATATTGCACACATCCCATAAACATAACAAACATAAACACCATGACACCATTGCACAATGACTACAGCCTCAGGAAGCCTCATAAAAGTTTAATGGAGGTAGGCACAAATGACTTTTTAAAGCGGTTCAATTTAGAGTGTGGGACTCTGTATCGTCTACCAGAGGGCAAATGTTCATACTCTGTGTGTAGGATATGTGATGGGTCAGTCAATATCCTCTGAGCTTGCCTAAGAACAGACTGGTCATATAGACTGAAGGGACTGGTACTCCTTCCTTGGATGGCTGAGCTTGTTTTTCAACTGCACAGTGAGGTTGCCAAACCATACTGACATCCCATACCTAACCAGGTGTAACGGATGCCAGCTAGCTTAGCTGTGCTTGTGGAACGTTGGTAAACCTCACTCCCCGATGCCTCAAGAGTGCTGCTGGCATGCGAGCCAGTAGCCTGGGCTATTGGCTCAATTGTTAGCGTGCTCGCCTCCCGATCCGAGGTGCTGCTGTTCGCGGGTTCGAGTCCGGGCGTGTGCAGGGCTGAATCACGCAGGTTCAACACAACACAGGTTACATTGGTGCCGTGACCCAGATCGGGAGTGAGGTTTAGGGGGGTGAGTGTAACGGATGCCAGCTAGCTTAGCTGTGCTTGTGGAATGTTGGTAAACCTCACTCCCCGACGCCTCAAGAGTGCTGCTGGCATGTGGGCCAGTAGCCTGGGCTATTGGCTCAATTGTTAGCGTGCTTGCCTCCCGATCCGAGGTGCTGCTGTTCGCGGGTTCGAGTCCGGGCGTGTGCAGGGCTGAATCGCGCAGGTTACACAAGCACTCCAATACAGCCTGATAAAATACAAACATAATCCTCTGGTCCACCAAACCAGATGTATCACACCATAATGTATCATATACATTATTAGAGTCTTGTGACGCTGGCTATTGCGGGTAGGTCGAGGTGCGCCGCGCGGCATCGTCCTCCTTTTCGTAAAATTGATTTTTATTTCTCTGGCTGTTGCAATTGATATCAATGATTAATATGAATGCCCTCAGTAAAAAGCACAACAAAAAGAAAAGCAAACAGTTACAAACAGTCACGCATTTGGCTTCATAAGAGTTTGCGTGCCCGCTTGCACTCGGGAACGCGCTGACCACATGCTGACCACCGGCACACAGCGTAGGTAATCTCTACCCCCCTCCCCCTATCTACCCTATCAAATGAAATCATGCAGCCGTAACCTACAGCCTACAGCTCGGGAAACTTCCGGTTTCTAAACTGGTTGCAGTTCCTTTTCTGGTTCCACATGAGGGCGCTCACGAATAAGTGCTGCATGAATGGAGGTCTATGGTAGCCTGACGAGCCAGACCCACATTAAAATGTAGGGTCTGGGCACTCACCGTTCGCAGTGCTCAGTCCGAGGGGCGGGATAATCAGTTGTCTTTCAAATTCCCTCTGCACGCAATAGGACAGCGGCAGCGCTATGAGTCCCATGCGTTTTCCACCAGCGGAGCTAGTTGGCTAGTTCAAACGTTTGCCAACTTAATAAAAGCTTAACTCGTGTCACACTGTTCGCTAACAGCAACATCCATCCTATTTGTTTTCAAGTAGCAGGGAATTCAAGCCAAACCGTTGCAACTCTGCCATCAATCATTATGTTAAGCCCACCTAACGACTCTATACACGATTTCATTGGCCTGATTGAGTTTCGATTTCTGGAGCTCACAAGCCAACGGAGAGTTGCTAGACTAGCCTGCTGCCGCTAGGAGCGCGTCTAGATTTCTAGACTAGGTCTATGGAGCTGTACCCTTCAAATCCACATTTCTCGGGATATAATTTTTTGCCCAGAAATTTGAATGTTGCATGCGAAAGAGGGGGCAGAGAAAATACACACCGCTGAGTATTATATTTTTTGAGTCACTTATTTGTTCTAAAAAGCCTTTTCAAATGTGTCAATGACGTCATTCATTAGCAGAAAGCTAGTGTGTTGTGGGCAACAACGACCTAACCTGTAAGAAATTGAAAGGACGTAAGTACTCGTTCATTCAACTTTTGACCTATAATCCATATTGATCTTGTAGAAACCACAATCCAATTTTCGATTTTTCAACGACAACAAGGTGAAAGCGACACATTTAGCCGTCTAGCTCCATAGACCCCCATTGTTTTTTGCACTTATTCGTGATCGCCCCTAGCGGAACTGCAGCAGATTGCAGGTACAATGGAGTTAATAGGGAGTGATCCGGCTCTCCGTAAACGGGCTCTGAGCCTATCAACGTGGTTGTATACAACCCCGATCTGTCTTCGGCTCGACCACGCCTCCCAGTTCCTTGAGGCTCGAGAAGACATCAGGAAGAGTTTCAGGGAGTGAAACGAAAGTCTCCATTCCACCCATCTAGACTGGTGCTTAAAGTTGCCAGCCTCTCTTGGTAGTAGTAGAAGGTCACGAAATTGCTTTCTCGAGATAATACTAGTTTTACTAGTTAGCCGATCGTACAAAATGGATCGTTTTTTTAGCTAGTGAGGGTGCTAGACGGTTAGCCAATTAACGCTAGCTACCTAGATTAGCTTGCATAAGCAGGATGTCAGTGATGCATCAGGCCGGCAAAACATAATAACTCCTCGACGTTATCATGCCAGTTAAAATCATTAAAGATTTAACAATGGTAAGTAAATATATTAACTACAAATACATAGCTAGATGTTGGCGGGCCATGTGAGAAGCGTTTGGACGGTAACAGCAATGAATGTTACAGTCCAAACGCTCCCTCTATCGACCTAGCTAGCTAGCCAGCTATCTGTGTCAGTTTCATGTTGTGTTTATGTTATGCCTCTCTAGCTAAGTTTGCTAATGGTAGCTAGCCATCTTCACATTTAACGTTAACGTAACGTAACAAAACACACGTATGGTCAGTTATCGATCACAGCTTAACCATTTGGTGTTAACAAAACAGATCCAGGTGCTATAATAATGTCCTCATCTCAAGTTCACGTAGACGACCAGTCTGACGATTTAGCACATTCGCTAACGTTAAACTGAAGATGGGAAATTTGTTGTTCCAGACATAACGGTAGTTTACCATTACTTCATTGTTTTTAACAGTTGCAAGGCATAACGTATCAGTTGGTGCACAGTATCAACATTTATATTGTTGTTGAGTAAGAATTGTATAGTGTTTTGTCTGTCCACAAACTAACCATCCAGCTGGCAAGTCATGCGACTGCACATGATGGCAAGTAAAGCTATCGTAAGCCGAGCTGCCACGGGGCAATAGTGCTGTGGGAGTTTGATTTAATTCATTTGAGTGTACTGTATATGTTGTGGTATTGCATCCACGCCAAATGTGTGGTCATTGTACTAGTTGGTCTATATAGTTCCAGTTGTCATTAACAGATAGCAACTTCCCAATTGGAACGAAACTTGTATCAGATAAAATAGTGTCACACCAAAGCCTGGTCAGGTTGTTGCCATCGTAATTTCTCTACAGTCAATTAGTTAGTTAATTGTATTGTTTGGATCCAGATAGAAACAACCAAAGATTCTAGAGTGGAGCTAGAATCTTTTGGAAACAACAGTACACATTTCAAGTGTACATGCATGCTTCCAATGTTTCCAAAAGGAGGAAGAATATGTTGTGTCACTTAGGCTAGTGCACTCTCAATGAAGGGCATTATAATTGCATTCCTTTACTTTCATATTCTTATCAACACACATCTGTACTGAAAATTCCTTAGCACAGAAGGGTAGAAGTATTACTAGTCACAAACATATGAATAGCACTCAATCATCAAAATTATAAGTGCATTATTAAATGCCACCTTAAGCTTATTCATCTTTGCTTTACAATAGCCACACCATAGGTTTGTGCTCAATGCTTGAAAAGTGCTATATAAATATTATTATTATTATAATAATAGTAATAATAATATATAATATAGTAATAAGGTGAGCTGTACTACTGTCTATTGTAGCCAACTACTGTCGAGAGTCCATTCTGTTTTTGACTTGTATCAGTTTTACTGAGATCATCCAAAGCTGATAGAATGTTTTTTCCTGTCCTGTAAGACGAGGACCATTGGGAGGGCGAAGGTGACTCATGCAGTAGTGGTCATATTCCTTGAGTTTTTTGCCTGGGGCCTTCTAACGACACCCATGCTGACGGTGAGTGAAAACAGCCCAAGAAAACACTTGTAGAAGAACTACTGGTTGGTAGTATTATCATCAGTAATTTGTGATTGACCTGGTCATGCATTATGGTAAGAAATGTCTTACCTTACAGACTCTGGGTCAACACTTTTCTGGTCATGACTTTGTAGCCAGATTTAAAAAAAAAAAGACTCATGTCTGAAGAAAAATGCCTGATTATTTTCCGGCTCAAGTATTTAGGTTAAATCAATCTTTACCTCACAGGTGATCTTTAAGTCCTCGCTAGTGCCTTTTCATTTACCCACACATTTTGTTACTTCAGCTGCTTCATGCCCAAAAAGATTTTCATTCAGAGGTGAACTCACACGGTGCACCCCGGGAGCATAGCAGCACTATAATGTTTTTAAAAGCTTCGGTTGAATTTCATGTATTTTTAGTTGTAGAGATGTTCAGTTTTGTAGCCTTTATAAAACGATTTACACCCATACTGTGCTGTATGGATGTTTGTCACACCAGATGCAACAGATGGCCATTGAAGCCCTTTAGACACTGTGTTTAGACCTACTAAAACCAAAGCTTGTCAAAAACGGTATTCAGAAAGATGATCTGAAATTATGTGTTTTTGTGTCACTAATGATCGCCAATGAGCATTCTGCCTTTGTGTGTTTCTTTAGGTTCTGCATGAGACATTCCCAAAACACACATTTCTTATGAACGGTCTCATTCAGGGAGTGAAGGTAAGCCGGTATGATCTACAGTGATTTGACTCTGAATCCACTGTACAGTTTAAAAGTGCTCTAAGATCTTTTGAGGCTGGCATGTGTATTGTTACATGGAATGGTTGGTTGGATGGCTAAATTGTTACATTTGATCATATTGTGATTGAGGCTAGTGTTTGTGAACTGTGTATTTAGTTTGATGTGTTTCTTTGAGTTTGGGCCTTTTGTTGTTGTTGTTGTTGTTGTTGTTGTGGTGGTTATTGTTGTTGTGGTTATTATGACGTCAAATGGGGTGTTTGCACACAGGGCCTGCTGTCGTTCATGAGTGCTCCTCTTATTGGAGCGCTGTCCGACGTGTGGGGCAGGAAGTCCTTCCTCCTGCTGACTGTGTTCTTTACCTGTGCACCCATCCCTCTGATGCGCATTAGCCCCAGGTATGGCCACTCAAAAGGCATTTCCATAAATGAGCAAACACACATATGCTTGAAGATTTAAGCACCGTTTTAGTCAGATATGCATGCAGATCTGCAGACACTCTCACTGCACACACACTCCTAGCACACGCACATTCCCATTCACAGAGCCTGCCAAACCATGCTGGGTTTTGTTTATGGGTCACATGCTTCTCATGTGAGTCTCTCACTCTAGAATCACAGAGCAGTAGCCTTCCTCTGCTCCCTATGCTGACATATCTCTGTTATAGTTTAGTCCTCTAAGTGATGTGTGTAGACATTAGTGTTTGTGTAATAAGCATGCATTTGTAAAGCATAACGATAGTCCTGTGATGGTCGTCGTTTGTCCTATCTTTAAATTTGGCTTATTTTTGCATAGTGTGTGTGGTGCTGTTTCAGAACATGTGTGTGTGCTTTTTTAGTTGGGTGATGTGAACTTCACGTTATGAAGTAATGCCTTCACTTTGAATATTCTGACCTGTATTGCTGATTTTGGATGTCTGTTTTGCTATGCAGGTGGTATTTTGCACTGATCTCCCTGTCAGGACTGTTCTCTGTCACATTCTCTGTGATCTTTGCATATGTGGCGGACATCACTGAAGAGCAAGAGAGGAGCACAGCATATGGCCTGGTATGAAATGACTTTAGATTACGGAAAAGGGAAGTCCAAGGCATTCTATGCAAAATCCAAGGCAAAATATAAAAAGCCTTTATTTTAATGGCTCATCATCTCATGATTGAAAACTTTAAAAACAAGTGAGCCAAGTGGGACAATCCAATGTTTTTCTGAAGGAAGAGTGCCTTGGATTTCCTTTTTCCTATAACTATTGGGTTCCCAACACCAAAGAGCCCCTTGGAATACCTGACCTTTTGAACTTCCGAGCACTTTCGACTTTTTATTTGTGAAGTTACTTTAGATTACATTTATGAAATTAACTTTCTTAAAATAACACAGGTGGAGAAAGAAAAACACGAGGTGGTCATAGGAAAAAAAGGATGTTTCTTCGATTAATGCAGCTTCAATCTTTATTCCAATAAAAAGCAATCACAGAAGTACATGTGACGTACTTCTGGGCACCGGTCTTGTAGAGTGAACCTTGATGAGTCTTGAGGAGTAAAAACCAAAGATTCTAGGGGGCTACAACTAACAATTGAGTATCTCAAACTATTGGCATATATTCTGTTTCAAAACTCCCTCCTACACTCTAAATGTTAATGACTTAGATAACACCTTGACTGGGATGGTTATCGCCTTCCTCCATACCGTTTCTCCAAATGTTAGTGTTCACACCTCGGTTCCTTCGTGGCTCCAAGTGAAGCCATAGCGTGGACCTTTGAGTGTTGTATTGATAAGATCACTTTGTGGGATCACGTAGCATATGATGTTTTTTAGACAGGGTGAACTGTACAATCTTACACAATCTGATACAATGAGGATCAAGAGGCGTAAAGGAACACGCCACCGTTTTATGAAATTGGTTTAGTGAGAAAAAGCATTTTTAGTCCAACAGTGCCATGCTTAGCTTAGCATACTGAATGTAATCTCTTGTCGCCGGATAGCATGTCGTGAGTAAAAATGAGCCAACAAAAAAATAATTACTAATTACTTCTTGTGGCCTACGTATTCTTAGCCAGTACAAATAGCAATGCAGATAAAGACGAAGCGATTCGTAGACAGGTATTGACTTGACTGTATTGGGGCGAAGCATAGACAAAGCACTGCTACCTGGGCGCAGAGATTGTCTGTGCTGTGGTGAGTGAGACATGACACTCATGTGTTGCGTGATATCTCTGCTCCCAAATAGCAGTGCTTCGCAATGCATGCACAGAGACTAACATGCTTTTGCCCACTTATCTATCTCTAGGGGAGACAGTGATAATCCAATTTTATAAAACGGTGGCGTGTTCCTTTAAGGCTCTGATCACACTATACTGTATGATAGGACAACCATTGGATGAATGGAGAATGATTAGGCGTATTTGGCATTTCTAATCCAAACCAGTGCTTTTATAGTAATACTCTGTAAATTGGATAAACACACGTCTTTACATACGCATGTGTGCACGGATTCATTGTTGTTGTGTTGAACCCCTCAGGTGTCTGCAACTTTTGCAGCTAGTCTGGTTACAAGTCCTGCTATTGGGGCTTACCTGTCGGCCACATATGGTGACAGCCTGGTGGTTCTTGTGGCAACCATTATCGCAGTGCTGGACATTTGCTTTGTGCTGCTGGTGGTGCCAGAGTCGCTGCCCGACAAGATGCGCCTCTCCTCCTGGGGCTCCCCCATCTCCTGGGAGCAGGCCGACCCCTTTGCTGTGAGTCTCCGGTTTGACCTTGTACACACACACACACACACACACTCTGAGGTCTTTCTTTAATCACAAATACTGTAGTTCCACTACATCCTCAATGTCATTGGCATTGGCAACTGCCTTTGATCAAATACACTTCTGAAGATGCATATCATGATGTATGGGGTATTAGATTAGCCTAGCCCAGTGTTTCCCAAACTTTTTTCCTGGGGACCCACTTTTTTAAAAATGACAGACCATCGCGACCCATTTCACTTCAGATCTAACATGCAACCACCAATATTGTTTTAGGCCACAGGTTCTCAAACTTTTATAGCCCCAATCATTCTACACTGCCGTACATCATAACGCCTAGGTCTGGCCTACTACCACTACTATTACAGGGATTGGTGATGCACTGACTCAGTTTCCCACAACTCTGCAATCTCAATTACACATGAAACAATGTTAAATATTTTCAAAGCTATACAATTCTCGGTCAGTGTTGTACAAACACAACCTCAGGTTTTCCTCATCCTGCTTTGAACACAGTTGTGTTGCATTTTGAGCACCATCAGCATGGAAAGTTACCTAAAAGATAACGTTTTAATACGCATCCGAGAGTTTGGGGATATTCTTGCATTCTACGCAATCGTCACTCTTCAACACAGTAAGCTGTTCCTGTATATCTAAAGAGAGATGTTGTAGGCTACGTTGCGTTGCAGACTAATGGATCCATAACAGCGTTAATTCCGACGTAAACATAGCAAATAACTCAAGTCGTTAAAGTGTAGCCTATTCTGGAGGTTTCTTTGGAAAGTTGAATCCGCATTGAATCCGCAAGTTAAACGTTTGCTTGTTTGTAGGCCTTATACTAAGGTTGTGTATTGATGTTGTGACAAGCTATGTTGTTGTAAGAATGTGAAATAAATAAATATCAGAACAAAAGGCTTTTACGCAATAGCCAAAAGATAATAGAGTTTGCGAGATGGAAAACAAGAGGAAATAATAGCTTTTAAAATGTCCATTTGAATTGTAGCCTTATATAATGCATTGGTGTGCATTTTAAATCCGAAATAATAAGGAATGTGAGGAGACTGCTATTAACTTTAAATAGTGCATCTACAATCGAAACTATCAGCCTATGACGCAAATTGAATAGCCATGCCCGGTATACGGATGTCTGCTTTAGTTGACAGCATGGTAACTAGATTTTAATCGGTCAACGGAAGCAGCTGTCCGTTAATGTTCATGCTGATTCCTGTCCCTTGCATTTTGCAACTGCGAGGTCCATAGCAGGTTTCCACAGAAATGTTTCTTTTTGAAAGTGAGATGCACGCTGCCCTCTCTGTGACGCGTTCGCCCCCAGTTTCAGAGCTATTCTAGGGCCGTCACTGTGGTAAACAAACTATATCCCAATAGAAAACTGATAGCTTTCCTGGTTAAATGGGATAAGCTAGGCCTATAACACAACATAAATTGTGCTGGCGACCCAAATAAAATCTCCTGCGACCCAGTCTTTGGGAACCAATGGCCTAGCCCATCACACATTTTTTTCATTCACACACATTCTTCAGTCTGCCAAGGTAATCCACAGATTTTTCCACATCTTGCTGACTTGATTTCTGCATCTGTTGTTAGAGGATCATGTACAAACTTCTGTAATTTGATTTGACCTTATCTAAACCCGGTTACAGTAATCAGCTGAAGAAAATGATCCACACAGAAAGCCTAGTCAGACTGTGTCAGTCAGTCTTAAGCCGGAAGTAACACATTTTTGGGGTCTGCAAGCTTTTATGATATTATTGTGCACAGACCATTGACAGACCTCAGTATGAGACTTCTTAAATCTGGTGCATTTTTTCATCCATCCATTCATCCATGTTGAAGGTTCCATGCCCAGTGAGTCTGGTACTAAGGTTTGGTTTGGGTATTAGGAATCCCAGTTCATAAAAACCTTGACAAGTGTATCTAAGTTTTTTTCTGACCGTCAACAATTTAACATTTGCCCCAGTTGTAGCCTATTGTCTCAAAATGGTATGAAGGTTTATTTAATGCTGCAAATCAATCATTGAAGCCATTTTTAAATGTTGTGAAGGATGAAGATTGCTTCTAAGTAGGCTGTATGATTCATGTGTGATCAAGTGTGTCCATGTGTGTTTGTGTGGCTCTCTCTATAGTCCCTGCGGAAGGTGGGGAAGGACTCCACGGTGCTGCTCATCTGTGTGACTGTGTTCCTGTCCTACCTGCCTGAGGCAGGCCAATACTCCAGCTTCTTCCTCTACCTGAGACAGGTGACCACTGACACACCACACACCACACCCCTTGAAATTTAAATTGCCCTATTTACTTGCTTACCACCTACTAAATATGTTTATAATGTAAAGTCATGTTTTCCTTGTCTTAATATTGTGCAGTGCCTGAAGTTTATGATCGGCGATTTCTTTACACAGACGCACTACAGGGGGGCTATTTCATAAAACCTAGATAGCAGATTAAGCTGGGACACCTAGGTGTGGTCGTGTTCAGTTGGTCTCCCATGCCTACTCTGGATGAAATACTTCACTTCATTGTTAGCCTCTATCAACTGGTGTGAAAACATCTACTTGGCATTCATGAAACGTGTTAAGCTAGGATGTCCAGACAATGCTTTTGTGAAATGGCTCTCTGAGAAAGTTGACTTGATGTTGTGTCATGTTGTCTTTCCTACAGGTCATCGACTTTAACTCTGCAACCATAGCTGCTTACATAGCCATGGTTGGGATCTTGTCCATCATAGCTCAGGTATAGTCTAGCCTCTGTGCGTTTAGCTAATCCCTCTTCAACCCCCAATTGATTCTCATTAGATAGGAGATGACCGAAGTTGAGCTCACTGTTGGTGTAGCGGGCTGATTGCAGGTGTTGTGTTGTGTTGTGTTGTCAGACTCTGCTGCTGAGTGTCCTGATGAGGACCATTGGGAACAAGAACACTGTGTTGTTAGGGCTGGCCTTTCAACTCTTCCAGCTGGCCTGGTATGGCTTTGGCTCTGAACCATGGTGAGTTCACTCCCAAGTACACACACAGCTCTCATAACTGCACTCTTTAGGTCAGTGGTCTCAAACTCCTAGCCTGCCGACCATCAAACTGTAACACCAATATTATTTATGGAGATAAACTGGATATGACCTGGATTTTCTGGTCAGTATATCTTTATTACAGTCGTTTGAAAAACGCATGTAGCATGTTTAATCACATAAAAAGTTGAATCACCATTCCATATCAATGCTCACTGAATGGTAAATGACAGTTGAGCCTGGAAGCAGGCTACGCAACAATGGAATCAACTGTATACAAGTTAACTTCCCACTTCCCACTGTCAGGACCAAAGAAAGTAGTACAACAAACTGAGCAAGTCTGCTTATTTTTAAACTGAACCTCTTGTCTATTTTGCGTGCTATAAAGGCACGACTGTAATAAAGATATGGTGACCACAAAATTCTGGTCACATCCAGTTTAGCTCCATAAATAGTATTAGTGATACAGTTTAACTCTCACGTTGCATAGCTTTTGGTGTTCAAAGTCGATCGTAATCTTCACTGCTACCATCTCCAGTTCTGCTGGATGTGAATGTCTTATTACTCAGCTTGTAATAGGTAAGCTATCAAAAAAATGTGTGATGTGGGGCGCTTTTTTTCTAAGAAGTTGAACTTTTCTCATCTTTAAAAAGATGCTCTGAGCTGCAGGAAGAAAATGCACGTGACAACGTTTTTAAGAAATCTGACGACTTTTTGAAAACACGCTGCAAAAACATACCACTATTTTGAACACACCCTAAGTCTATTTTCTGGTGCTCATGTATGCATTTGTTTTTTGTTAAGGATGATGTGGGCAGCAGGCACAGTGGCTGCCATGTCTAGCATATCCTTCCCAGCAGTCAGTGCTCTTGTCTCCAATTGTACAGACCCTGCCCAACAAGGTGAGTCTAGACAGAAACTTCAACTCACCTTCCGCTTTCTCCTCTTGCCTCCTCTTGCTGTTTCTAGAATAGCTGTACATTACGTGTGCTCAACCCTCTGTTCTCTCCTGTCTGCTATACTGTAGGTGCAGTACAGGGCATGATTACAGGAATCCGTGGGCTGTGCAATGGCCTTGGCCCTGCCCTTTTTGGCTTCATCTTCTTCTTGTTTAATGTGGAGCTCAATGAGATCGACCCCACAGGCAGCAGCCAGAGCAGTATACCCAAAGACCCTAGTGAGGTACAGCGCTCAGCCTTTACTCTTCACGCTATTCAACTTCTCCACATCATGGCTTACTGATAATGGACGCCCCACTTTTGCTTTCAGAAGCCTGTGATCCCAGGCCCCCCATTCCTGTTTGGAGCGTGCTCAGTGGTGCTGGCGCTCATGGTGGCCGTGTTCATCCCGCAGCAGCCCTGCGTGGCTGTAAAGACGTGCTCGGCCTCCAGCGCCCGCCCCCCCTCGGCCACCAGCTTGCAGTGCCACGTCCCACCCCCCAGCGATGATGACATCGAGCCACTCCTGCAGGACAGCAGCATGTGAACGTGACCCACCACCACCACAACTGGAAGAACATCCACCAGCAGCAGAGGCCAGGCTTCATGGGGTTTGGAGATCTTGTTCCCTCTGATTTGAATTTACTGTTTGACACTCCATTATGAAGCGACTGTTTATTAGTTAAATTTTGAATATATGGGATTCAGGGCGGTATTTTTAGATGGAAATGTTTTAGGGTTGCGTGTGTGTGGGAGGGTGGGGTTTAAAGCACCTTGTTGTAGGAATGAGTGATTAACAGCAGCAAGATGAGTAGGGGATGTGATGGCGTGATCCTTTTCATCAGAATATGTGCCTTTTTATGATGTGTTATTTTTTATTTCCCAATGTCCTGTGGCATTTCTTAAGTTTCCACTTAATGTACTGCACTTCTCCTGCATACTGTGTCCAGTCATGGAGATGTTAAAGATGGTTTCAGACATATGGCATCCTGTGCTTTACCACACTGCCCTGGAAATGCAGCGTAGATGCTTTGTGTCATGACCCGTCATGACGGTGGGACGCCTGTTTCACAATCCGGGTGTAGTGTTCTGAAAACACAGATGCCTATTGGAGTCAAGGAGCTGGTGTTACAGTGCAGAACTTGATGGAATAAATGCAGTCATGGTATTGGTTTTGCTCTGGTAAACAGCAGACTCTACCATTCTCCAATGTATCAGCAGTCAATCAACAAATTCTGTGTTCCATAAAAACTGTATTGAATTATGAAAACTGCAATCTAGATAATGTGTTATTAGATCATTGCATTCTGCTGCTTACTACCTTCTTGTAGAGGGCATATGGGTCATTCATGTTAAATCAGCAGAGGATTTCCAACTGACCTCCCTTGATATTTCATGTAAATGTCATTTATTGAACTCGGCAACTAGTGAGCAAAACTTCAAGCCTGTACCTTCAGTATTTGAGATGCCGGTAGAAACCTTTACGAAGGGTGTGTGGCATATGTAATACCTTAATAAATACAGTTTGGTTCAAGATGCCAGGTTATTATTGTGCATATGCTAATTAAAATGTGGTCTTTATAGTGGTATGATTGCTTTTTCTATTGTAGATTTTATCAATCTAGGTGTAACTTTTTAGTGCCTCATACCATTTCTTACAGATATGCACCTAGTTGCTAAGACAGTACTATTACATGACTATTCAGTATGATGTCATATTGGGTAAAAGTAGCTCCAAAGCAAAGACAACTGTTTGTAGAACAATCCTACAATACATTTTTCTCAGAAAATATAGGTACAAGACTACATTTTTGCACGTTAGTTGTTTGGTACATTGATTATGTTTACATGAAGTTAGGTGCAAATACAAGATGGTCAGTCTGGACATTTTTCTAAAAACGTTTTATTTGACGTGGAATTACCCATGTGTAGACGTTTCAGATCTAAACAAACAAATGCTTCCAATTTTCCACCTGCTGCCAAGCCATGTGCTAATATATCAAGCTCATATTTTACATGGGCATTGGCGTACCTGCGCTGTAGAATTTAAAGAAATATAGAGAGTATTAAGACATAACCTAAGGAGATATCAGCCAATGGTTTAGGCTTAGATCCCTAATAATGTGTTACAACCTTCTTTGTTACTTGTGCCATTACAATCACTACCTTGGACTTGCCTTGGTTTTACTTCATTTTGATTTCAGTTAAATGAATGTAATTAGTCACATAGTGTGTATATACATATATATATATATATATATATATATATATATATATATATATATATATATATATATATATATATATATATATATATATATATATATATATATAATCACAATAAGACACTTTGATTAGTGGTGGTGAGCAGTCCTCCCTTCACTTTGATGAATAAATGACAAGTAATGCCAGCAACATTCAGGCCCCTTTGAAAACCCCTGCCCTGCATCTTAACAGCTACCTCAAACCTCTTTTTCTCTATTTGAATAGTTTTGCATAAATGGTCTTCTATATCTTGATGCTTTTTTGCGCACTCAACAAGCGAGACAACAAGTCATGCATAGCACAACTGCAAATCCTGACGAACCCCGAAATTATGCATACAGTCATATGCACACAGACATAAAATCTATCTGTGTTAACTGGTCTTCAGCCTGGGGATCCTACTGATCAAGGACCCTCAGGGCCTTTTACTCCCAATGTGCTTATTCAAAAAACACGACTATGCACTTTTTAACCTGGAATTAAATGGCATTGATAAGGTTAGAGTCCATATTTCCCATTTTCATAACAGGCAAAATGAATAAGGTTGTGGCTCAGTCTGGTTCTATTCTAATTAAATCACGCCGTCTGACATTGTGAGACGGCGTGAGCTTACACATTGTGAATAGGACAGAAGTGCGGATGGGAGAATGCACGTTGCTCAAAATTGCGCAACTGAAAGCGTGTAAAAAAATTGTTGCGTGCAAATGGGATAATTTAGCTCTTAGTTATTGAATTTTTAATTTATTAACATTTAATTAATGCCTTCTAAAGGATCCATATATTTAAATTAAAATGATCGGCTCTCCGTAAGCAGATGCCTTAAATGCTAGCACAGCGAAGGGTTAGTCAAGACTAATTTGGCTATGCTAAATGTCAGCATTTAATCACCAATGTCATTGAACAGGCAGTGGCTGTGTAGCTGATTCTCTTAACCAAATCCATAGCTCTGTAGATCTTTGCCACAGTTTGACACATGTAGCAGGGTTGCCAGGTGGATATGAGATGTGATGTTTATGACTATCACTCTTTTGTTATTACGATAATAATTGGTTTGTTTCTCAGTCTCAGCAGTAGCATATAGAGCGCTATCTGTGCTGCACTATTTTTAGTCACACATATACAGTATGGTATTTATTGCAGGGTATGAACCATAAATGTCAATAAGTCACATTCCTGTCATAGCTTGCCACTATATGTAAGTTTAAATTCAAATACAGATGCAAACAAAGCTCATCATATCTTTACAATAAAATAATTTTAGATAATGCTAAATAAAAAAGTTCCTGCACACACATAAGAGCACTGGCCCTAGCAGGTTTCAGAAATTGTGATTGTTTATAAATAATTACAGGTTTCAGGAACATCTCATCTTTCCGCAAAAAGCGTTTAAAGGTGTATATTCAAAAAAGGCTGTCCGCTGGATACAACTAACTTCAGGTATCCCGCCATAGCTACCTGTTACATTTAACCTGTATTTATATAATGGAATGTCTTATAGTCAGCAATGCAGTATTCTATTGTATTGTGTGTAATTACTCCTGTAAAGGCATTTACACATCATTGTTGGTGGATGTGAAATGTAACCTATCTTTTCAAAATGTAGCCAAGCAATCTAGATCTTGATTTGTTTTTGCAATGTTTTGTAAAAATAAGCAGCACTTTGTATATTAGGATGTTATTGCCGCTATGTCTTTATATTTGCTGTGCAACAATCCTTATGTATTAAGTCAATGGTTACTAGCCTAATTTCTTGAAATTTCCTTGGTTCATGAGTGGTGCTTTGCAGTGTACATGATGCTTTCATTTCTTTAATACAACATCTTCGCTTTTGATAAAATGTGCCTGATCTATATATACAACATAAAATATGTTAATACAAAATGGCAATATTTTTTGATTGTCACTGTTATACCTTCTTTCAAGTATAGTGATCCTTTGTATCACCAGAGTTATGAGGACATTTCGGTCTAGTTGCTGGCTGCTATAACTACCTTCACACAAAGGTGGAGGAAATAACTGGCTACAAATATGTCTGGGATCACTGAATAAATTATATTTTAATTTTACATTAAATTCAGCATATACAAATTCACATATACAAAGTTTCACATACTAACAACTTCTCATCCACACTCAACCCTATTTCCAGTCACTCAAAACTAAGAACAAAAGCACTATTGCCCAACATGTGTTTGGTCACATCAAAACACAGTTCTATATTCACAGATGAAACACACAAAAATCTGAAATCAAACGCACTTAGAGAACCATGCAGTTCATGTAATGCTCATTTATGTCAAACCATACAGGAATAATACAATTATCAGACTTGCTGTATCAAAAAGGAATTAGATGTTGTTGAATGTTAAAAAGTTAAATATGTGAAACAAATTCACTGCAAATACCCACTGACCACATATCTACTTTGACCACTTTCAGAAGCACTTTCTTCATGTCACAAATTCACCTTATTTATCATGACAGTGGAGAGACACAGACCATGGAACGTCCAGGAAGCAGTGCATAATATGCATCTACCAGTGTCTTTGACCCATAGTAGAAGTTCACACAAACATAACAACTGATAGGTCTTCCACAAAGACCTTAAACGCTGCTTTCGTCCAAGTCTCCATCACAGAACACAACTCAGGGACACTTTTGTGGCATATGTTGGAGCTGTTTCTGTAAGTAAAAGAATACTTTTAGCTCTTTTAGCTCATGTTTTTCATGGTGGGACATAAAATTCCATCTCTTCAGTGACCTTCACTGGGGCTTACCTCTTTCTTTGAGGCTGTTTATGTAGGTCTGCAGGAACTCCTTTTCACTGTGATCTGGACCTGTTTGCTCCGCATCCCCCTTGTTCTCCAGTTCTGCTGTTTCTTCACCAACAGGGTTTTCAAATAATCTAATAAACCTGCATTATACAAAAAGTATACATGAAAGGTTGTGAGCACTATGCATGTGTGCCAAGGTACCTTAGTGAAGCCCTGAATTACAACCCCAAATCAGAAAAAGTTGGGGCGTTGTGTAAAATGCAAATAAAAACAGAATGTGATGATATACAAGTCCCATAAACACATATTTAGCAGCCAAATGACATAGTCAACAGTTGAACATGAAAATTTGGAATATTTCATGGAAAATATATGTTCATTTTGAATTTGATGCCAACATGTTTCGAAAAAAGTTGGGACGGGCCGACAGGGTATGTTTACCACAGCATTGCTTCACCTGTTTATTTAACAAAATTCTGTAAATGTTAAGGAACTGAGGAGACCAGTTGCTAGAGTTTTGAGAATGAAACCTGCCCAATATGTGATTTTAGTTGTTCAACAGTATGGGGTGGCATGTTTTTCATTCCATGATGCAAATAAATTGACAGGTTTGGACTGCAGACAGGCAATTTTAGCACCTGGACTCTTTGTCTCATAACATGCTTTAATGGGTGGATTAAACTTACTTCATGGCTGGATTATCAACCAGTTTCGAAGGCATAGAAACTAAGTCATCTCCGGTGGTGACGATCGTGGTGAGGGTTGTCATGTTTGCCATAGACATGGGCAGGTATGTCAGTTTGTTCTTGTGAATGAACAAGGTGGTCAGCTCCTCAAGCCTTGAATACATGGACAAACAGATATGTGTAGGTTTCCAGGGAAATCTCACATTTCAATTATTTCTTGTAATTGACCATTACTGTTTAATTTTCATACAAAATCCTATTTTTTCATTTTAATAGAAGAAATGTCAAACATATTTATGAAATATTTAGACATATTAAGGATAGTCCTAATACAAATAAAAAAGTGTAATATTAAAATAAAATAACAAAACCATTTGCAAGAACAATCAATGATATTTGATTGTTATGATAACGAGACTAAAGAGCTGGAGAAGGTCTCTGCACCCACCTGTCAATGTCTTGTGGGAGATCTTTCAGTTTATTGTTACTGAAGTCCAGCCACTGTAGACTTGACATGCGCAGAACACAGATGGGTATGCCAATAAATTTGTTTTCTGCTAAATCCAGGTGAACCAGTTTCTTTAGGTTGCTTAGCTGAAAGTACAAATTAGAGCTTTTATGCCAGGATGCTTAGATCTTTGCCACAGCATTGGAGACCAGCTGCAGGGTCTGTTAAGGTGGGCTACAGAAGGCTGTCATCACATAGTATAACAGTATAGTAGAGTATAAGAGTAGTATGGTAGTTTGATATCGTACATTTGTTGTTGCATTATTGGTCATAGAAAGAGTGTGGACTTGGAACATGGAAACAATGAATGTATGGAAACTATCAAATGTCAAAACTCTAGAATGGCTTACCTCAAATGGCAGTTCCATGAGATTGAGATTTGAGGTCAACTCAAGTCTTTCCAGGTTCTCACAATCACCCAGCTCAGGGGGGATATCTGATAGCCTATTATAACTTACATTAAGTTCTCTCAGTTTTGTAAGTTTACCTGTGACAAAACAAGAGTACATGCTGTGATGATGACCAGTTACCCAACAACAGTTTTGTTTTATGTCGCAGAGGATGTTAAGGATTACCTATTTCAGGTGGTAACTTGTCAATGCAATTTTTCGGTATGTCCAAAACACGCATGTCCTGAAACATTGCAATGAATTCCGGGATCTTTATGATCTTTGTTCTAGAGATGTGCCATTCTCGTAGATGGGTCATTTCAAACAGGGATGCAGGGACCTCCTGCAATGAAAATATTAGTGTTTTGCGATTAAAAGACATTACCTCAAAAGACTGAACAAGAAGCCTAGAATATACCTACAAATACTAACTTAAGACATACCGCATGGATAAATCCCTAGAAAATAGGCATTGTGCACCACAGATTTTGAAAGGTGCACTTAATGTGCACTTGATTTATCAAAAACTATTCACAAAAGATTCTTAAAAACTGTTTACATTTCAGAAAATCATATCAACAGCCGAAATAACCAGTTTGTAGGCCCTACCGTCCATTTGTCTCCATTCAGCTCAAAAATGAACCTCTTCTCTTCAACCTCCAGCACAGTAGAATCTACTGACAGGTTCGGATGTCAAACACAGAAACTTGGTCAGGGGTTTCTGTATTTAATGAGCACTATGGTACAATATGAACATGAATCCTCTCCTGTAGCAACATCAGACCATCCCTCTTACCATCTCTCTGAGTCTCTGTGCTTACCTGGTTCTGTGGTTTGCCCCTCCGTAGGCTCCAGGTATGGCTCAATGGTGACCTCTCTCAGTGATGACCTCTCCAGGTAGTGTTGCAGCTCGGTCATCTCACTGCTCTTCATCTTCCTGCAGGCTATGCGGTACTGCCACTGCTGATTCACCCTGCAGCGCATGCAGCATGTACAGCAGTAGCACCTTCAAACTCTGCACACCTCAGATCGGCAACTCAATCAATCGTCAATCCCTCACCAGCGCTATACAACATTCCTCAACCATTTAAACCCCAAAGCTCAAGCATTAGAGGCTTTATTCGGATTACCAAACTGTAAATGGAGCGTGCTGGTTATTAGCTAGTCTGGATAGAATTTGGGAGTGGAGTATCTTGTTATGCTTTGATATTGGTCATGCTATATTCCCATAGGGCCATAAATACATTTTGTAAACTGGAAGAGAAATGCTGTGTTGAGCAGTCATTCGTCACACATTAAAGGTGCCATGTGTAAGAATTGAGGTAAAAATATCCAATAAATGAGCTACACGCATCAAAAGAATGAGAAGAAATAAGGGTGATGATGTCATTAAAAAATGACAAGGTATAGCGCTGCAGAGATATCAACCTGAATTAGCATGCTAAATTACTAGCCACAGCCCGACAGGTGTATACTCTTTGGTTCAAGTACGCCCAGTCGCCCACAAGCCGTGCAAGTTATTTGTGTATTGCAGTTTGGCTGGCGGTTATGTTGCTCGCATACCGCCTCCCATGGCCGAAACTGGTATTATGACACCTGTCGGGCTGTGGCTGCAGCACTATACCTTGTCATTTTTTAAATGACATCATCGCCCTTATTTCTTCTCATTCTTTTGATGTGTGTAGCACATTTATTGGATATTTTTACCGCAATTCTTACACATGGCACCTTCAAGTGTATATTTTCCCAGTGATTATTCATTTTCCTGTTGTTAGAGCACACTGTGTGTGTCTCACCTTTGGAGTGCACTCTTGGCGAGACGTTCCTGCTCCTTCCTCTGTCTTTTTTTGTGTTTATTCACACGGGTCTCCCACATGCCTCGAATCAGGGACAAGTCGTACACTGGAACGTCTAGCTTGTTTTCCAACTTCATTGTGACTGATTCAGCTTAATCAAAACAAAGTCATTAGGTTAGTCCATGCTAAACAATTAACTTAACATTGGGCTGTAAAACATATATAATGTTATGTTCATATCTATTATTACTTGTTGATATTAATTCTATATTAGTTTATTTTAGTTTGAAAGTGATTAAAAAGCAGTAAGGGTAGTGGCACTTTGCTGGGACTTCTCCGTGCGGCTCTCCCACATGCTTCGGATCAAAGATAGACCATGCACCGCAGTATCCATTCCGAACTTCATTGTTATCTCTCCTGTTCAAAACAAAGTCATTAGGAGGCTGCACTGAATTGTGTGTCTGTCTGTGTAAACCTTGGTGGCAAGAACGACCTCTGTGTTTGTATACAATATATATTGAGACATTGTTCAAATATTTCATATTACGATTATGATAAGAGCCTTGGTTCAATTCCCTACAGGTACAGTTACAATTGAACAGCTATTTTGGATTCTACTGTTGTAAAGGGATTATATAAATGAAGTTAGGAAGTGTCATGATTAAAACGCTCTTCCAAATAGATACAGCATTTAGTCTGTCTGAGGAGCTGTTGGCATTCCTCAGAAGCAGAAAGGTCACTGTGGCCTATCAGCTCATGCAGTATACAGTATGTCTTTGGCATGGACAGCACTTGATGGCCAGTCATCACTCTGAAAAAATCACCCAATGTTTCTTCAGCTCAAGCTGTCCGTAAGTGAGCTGGTTGGCTGACTGTGGGAACGTCATGTCCCAGCCTGGTCCCTAAAATCCCAAGGGATGAGACAATGGCATGAAAGGGACTCAGACTGTGTCTGCTCTACGTCCCCTCTGACCTTCTCTTTCCCTCTCTAGCAATATCTGAGATGCTCCAGCATGAACATAAATGACATAAATCATTTGTGTTGAAAACTTTTCTGATCTATTTGTGGACCCCTCTTTCAAGGTTGCTAGACATGAAAGGCAAACATTTTTTACAGCATTTCAAAGCCTTGGTCATTCATTTCCTGTTACCAGCAGAGGTAGTCGGACCTGTCTTGTGTGATGTGTAATGCTTCACTCAGTTGACTAGCAACTTCAGTGGCAGCACCCCTAATGCCAGACATTCTTTCAAGAACAAGAGATTTCACAACTTCCATGAGAGTAACATAACATGAACTATTCCTTAGTAACAATAAAAAAGGGGGGTGGGTCTTCTTGTATGACAGCTACTTCCACAAGGAACTTGACCCATTTGGCACCCAAACTCTTTTGTGCATAATGGTTTAGCAACAAATGTACCAATCATGAAGACATGTTTCCCACTACTATCACTATCTGTAGTCAGCTTTTACAAATAAAACCTTACAGTAACATTACACCACTTTTGTGTCATTTGTTCAAATCTCAAAGTCAATAAACAGCGCAAGCCATTGGTTCTTTCTATTCAAATGCCAGTCTATTTGACAATGAGTTTTGCTATTTTCTGAAATTCCACTGCATTCTTGTGTAAATGCTCCTTCTCTTACCTGTATTGTCTCTGTATGCTGTCTTTCTGGTTTCTGTCTGCGTTTCTTGTTTACTGTGAAGCCCATGTGTCTGTGAGGTGTCTGTATTTAGCCTGCCTGAATGACCAACATGCTATTTTTACCAGCAGAGATATGACTCCTCAGGTCATACTCCTGCTCTTCACATGTAAGCCCCACCATGATGGCCAACTCACTCCACATCACCACCTTCATCATAATGTTGATATCACAGAGCAAAAAAATGGCAATAAGTTGTGGGTTGGATTTTATGTAACATTGGAAAGGTCTGTGTTGATAACAAGTGAATGTTTTGATAAGATGTGTGTACATTGAACCTTATCCCACAACCATTAGTAGTACCCTTACCCAGCAAAACAGCATGTTGACCCCCTTTTTCCAACACCTAATACAGGTCGTAATGTGGGTCCTGTTTATCACTCCACTGAGTGTGAGCTGTGAGACCCAAACATCAGGTCATGTCTGTCTGTAGGAAATTAAAGATGGGTGCTGCCATGCTCTGATTCAGCTTCACATGGCTGAGAAGGTGACACCTGGCCCATTATGTTATGAGAGGCAGTCTGATGTAGACATCCATGTCATCATCTTAAGCCCCTAACCTACCCCTGACTCAGATCAACTCTACCTTACATTATCCCCAATTATTATGAGATAAGTAATGGTATAATATAGTGTCATAGTGTCATGATATAGTAGCTTTTTGTTGGTGTGCTTCTCTGTGTGTACTGCTGCCAATGGTGTATGTATAGGCACAGAGACAGGCATAGCTGAAATACATAACATATAAAAATAGATCTGAACATAATAAAAAATACTTTATTGACATACTAATATAGTGTGTTACAAATAGGCTGTAAACTTTAGCCAAACAACAACAAAGCAGTTCAGTTCAATGAACACAGATTTTTTTAAGGACCATGTAATGCGTCAGCCAAATATAATGTAATGGCTACTTATAAAATGGTGCCTGAAATAGTTTTATTTCATTTAATAATCAAGTGATTGAGAATATTTGACTTTAAATATGTTTACAGAGCCCTCAACATGTATTGGCATGATAAAAAGATTAGTTAAAAGCAGTATAGTCTGAGTGGGCATAGTCAGAGTGTAACAGCTTGTTCTTTACAGTTCAAGAGTTGCAGCTTTACCGGGTTTCTCTGAAACTGAGTGTTAACTATTTGGGTGTTAATACTCCATGAGGGGGACTATCGAGCCCTGTGGTCGGCCATTTTGGCCCTGAAAGGAAATATATATGAAGGGTTCAGATGCAAAAGCCTCTAAATGTCACCTATGTCAAAAATGAGATAAAGATGGTGAGGGGATGCTCTCCACACATAGTATACGTTAATCAAATAATTTAACTTCTAAACCCACTAAATACCACTCTCTTCCTGGTCTGAAATATCGATTTATAGGCAAAAACCTATAGGAGCCTGAATTTAAATGCTCATTTAAAAGAAAAGTGGTCAGACGGATTTAGAGGGTTTTGCATCTGAACTCTTCATATATGTGTGCGTGCACAGTTTGGAACTACTTCAAGAATCATTGAGTGCTGCTGGGTTCTTGACTAGTATAATCATTCTATGTTGTTTTTTATGTTTTAATTATTACTTTTTAAACACTTTTAAATTATTGACCTTTTATGATTTTATGTACCATTACCTTGTGTGTTTTATGTTTTCTTATTATTATTATTTTATTACTATTCTTTGACTATTGCCCTTCTATGCTTTTATCAGCTATTCCTGTTTGCTTTTGTAAAGCACATTGAATGACCTCTATGTATGAAATTCGCTATATAAATAAAGTTGACTTGACTTGACTATAAACAATAATCTTTGATCATTTTATCTTAGTTACACAATGAAAACAATGAGGAAAGGTTAAACCTTGAAGCGAAGCAAATCTTGATAAAGAAAAAGCTCTTAATCTTCCTCTACTGCATCTCATAAAGTTAGAATACAAAGCTACGGGTTGGAGAGAATTCCACTTTACAGAATATCTCTGGATGAATTAGATCCTCACTTGTGCGTTGTCTTCTTAAACTAATGGCACTGTCTTTCTATGGACTACAGAACAGGGGACTGAGATAGAGATGGCAGAAACTTGATTGTTCAGTAAACCATTGTTGCGATGACCTAGACATACATTTTGGATAATTGACCTGGCGGATGATCTTATCATGACCCACTTTTAGTGTCTTGGCAAAGGCATCCAGTAATGCTCTGGTATTTCTAGGACTTGATGACACCAATAACTCTTCTGAATTTCCCAGGGCATTTGGATTAAAAAACAGCCCCAGAACATCACAGACCCTCCTCCATACGTATACTTAGGCACCTCGTCTATATCATGAATGGGTCCCAATGTATACCTGTATAATATTACTGTTCAAATCCTGTCTTCATGTCATTTTCAGTCCTTGAAATTACTTTAGTTTTACAGTCTGAAAAACACATTACCTGGGAAGCAATGTTTTAATATCATGGAAAGTGTTATTCATAGCCAGCCCAAACTTTGGAGGGTGGAAGACAAACATGTTCTCAGTAAAACTGAACCATTACAAGTTTGTACGGCATGCTCATTGATTTTTTACAAGGCCTTAGATTGAAATACAAAAAGGGTATTTTATACTACAAGGATACTATAAACTTGTTTTGTATGTATTTGGTATTACCACAGAGTCTATGATTACATGTCTACGTTTTGGGACCTAAACATTATGCAGAAAAACTTCTGAAAAATCTGAGATGGTACAGCAACCATTTTCCTGGATTCTTAACCCCAGAGAACTCCTCTTGAAACTAGTTGATAATGATGAACATTTCCACAACCTGGTCAGAGTACAGTGTCTGGGTATGGAACTGCCACAGTGGGAACTCTATGGCTGCTGTACAACCTATGCCCCATTGGAGGGCGGTCTGACCTCAGAACAGCCGCCGTTAAAGTACTCTTACCCTCAGCTCCCAGCAACAGCAGGGGGGCAGTAGAGATTAATAAATGATTAATGGTGTGTTTGTTTATTTGCCATCATGTGGATTTAGCACTCACATAATTACTTCAACAGAGGTCATGTAAGGATTACATTTGAAGCACAGTATTGATCTAAGGCTATCATTAAAGCCATTACTTCTGAAAGAAACAGAAGATCATCTTGGTGCATGGTATTGGCTGCCACTTGGTGTTGCTACCTGTTACACAAAGAAAAATTCCCTTGTTTTCTCCATGCTCTATACTCCTGTAACTCTGTAACAATATACAGTCTGAACTGCTTAGGCTATATATCCTGTGTGTGTGTGTGTGTGTGTGTGTGTGTGTGTGTGTGTATGTGTGTGTGTGTGTGTGTGTGTGTGTGCCTGTGCTACACATTCTTGGCACAAGATATTGGAGATCAAAGGGCCTTATCTTTGCATTTACGTTTTGCACTTTCACAAATGAGCGGTACTTGGTTGATGTGCCTCTTTTAGACCAATATAGCACATAAATGTTGTAATCTTGGGTGCAACTGTATTCTTCCCTAGTTGCTAGGGCCCAGATAGGTGCATTTCATTATCATTGGCTAACAGCCCACCCTTTGCATCAACACAGTATGTGGTATTTTTTTGCAATGTATTTTACTGTAATGCATTTTACTGCTTATGTAATTTTTGGCATTCACAAGAACTTCAATATTCTTCTGTAATCAACAAAATATTAGGAAAAGAACAGCTAATCAGAATAACACATCTCTGAGATAAAGTTAAGCCCTATGTTTTTAAAGGAACACAATGGAAGAACTAGGTACCAAGGCACTCTTACATTTTTAAACAAGGCACTCTTATATATAAAGCCTTTATTTGAATGGCTTTATCTAATTGAAAACATTAAAAAAAATGGTATATGTGAAAGTGAGCTGAGTGACAACCGCACAGACAGCCTTCTTCAGGGTGGAGTCCTCAGCACACACATAGTGCAGTATCAGGCATTTTGGGTGTGCATTCGCAATCTATATTATATGCCTGTACTATTATGTGCATCATTAGTTATGTGCAAAAATTAGTTAAAGCCAATTATATTAAGGTAGAAAAACAACACTTGTGTAACTTAAAAAGAAGAAGATAGTGTATGACATTGACTGATTGCCCCAGTGGTAACTTCATCGTCCAAGCTGTTGACAGATGCATAATGTCCCTTTCACAAGAGGAGGCCTCGGCTTTGCAGCCCAACACCAGTGGAGAGAGATGTTCTTCGCATGGCCTTGGGGTGGCTGGAATGTCAGCAGTCATGCTACTCAAATATTTCTCACAGTCTTAAATGAAAACAAAGTTAATCTGCAAACTGGAGTCATCCACACCGAGTGCATGTATGTAGCCTACACTTTAGTACAAGCTGACATTTCTTCGATTTTTTTATTGCTACATTGCTTGCTGCTGTCTGATTTAGCGGGTGCCTTAGTCGGTCTGCTAAGAGAAAGAGTAGTAGATGAACTGCAGATGAAGAAGAAGAATTTCTTTGAAGTGAATTCTGTTAGATCAGGTTTAAGCCGTAGGCTAAGCCGTAGCCTCAAGGCTAGTCCTGAAGGATGGGAGGCCAGGGCAGGGCTGTCTCTAGACCTCCTCATGAATGTCATTCTTGCTTGGCCCACTGGGGCCGAGAGGATAGCGGGGGCTCCAGCCTAGAGCACCATGGCAGAGATGGATGGCAGTCCTAAAGGATTGAGTTTCCTGTTGGGATACTTGGCAGATTACAGTCTTCTGTCTTACCTTATACCACTTCTGCTCACTTTAGTGACTGCTGTCAGGCAATACAAATATATAGTAGGATGACAAATGATCTATAATGCAATATCATTTATTGACAATTGGTTGGGAAGAATTCACACATTGTAGAACAGTAATTGCAGGAACTCCTAGATGTTTCCGAAGCACTTTTTTTAGGCGCATTAGGCCTTGATTATCTTGGAGTACATCAGGGTGCAACAAATGCCAAGATAATCAGTTGTCGAAACCGATAGTGTAATTATGAAGATCTAGTAGGAGCTCTGAGGGGTTCTAAAATAGAAGCCCCAGTCAATCTCTGTTTGACCTATGGTTAAGACCCAAGGCTTAGAAAATGTCATGCCTAGAGATACTGAAATGTCAGGTATGCTACTATTGCATTTGTGTCCAGTTTCATATTTTCCAGAGCACTCTCAAGCTTTCTCACAAACGTATTGTGGCTACTTTGACACTCTGGTCATTTACATTAACAACAAGTGAAATGGATTAGTTTCCATAACAGACAATGCCCTTTGCCATCCTTCCTCCACACTCCTCCCCTCTCCTCCTCCACCACCCCACTACCCATCCCCAGACACAAATAGACTTCTGTAGTTGGTTCTCTCGCATCTGCTGTGATCAGTGACAGCTGTGAGATATTGAAAATGGCTGATGTGCATTGTTGATAGTCTTCATTGTTAATTTAGAATGCGTGCATGACAGTTTTTGGATGTTTCATGGCCTTCTGAGAAAGCTATTTTTACATTTGGTATCACATCCTTTCTCATGATTAAACAATTCATTTGTTGCAGGATTGATAAACAGAGATATGTCATCTGTGATTATAGCAAAGTGACATTTTGTTTTCACTGGAGGCAGAAGTATGACCATTGTTACATAAACCATCACTCCTAAATTAAAGTATCTGTCTCACCGCATGTGTAAGGTTGACTTTGTGCCTCAGGACAAGGAGGAGAACATGATACACACATCAGTTGTTGACTTTGGTAACCCAAGATCCAAAAACACCAACAGAGATTTGCTTTGCTTTGCCTCTCTCTCTCTCACTCTCTGTATGTCTCTCTCTCTCTCTCTCTCTCTCTCTGTCTGTGTCGATGTCTGCTTCACAGGTCTTGGTATGTGGCAGCCAAATGGCCTTACATTGGGTGTTGACGTAGTTGTGTCAGGCATGTCCAGGCTTCCCTAGTGGCACCACAAGAGTGTATTTGGGATGGTATCAATGACAGAGCTTGTGTGTGTGTGTGTGTGTTCATGGATGGGTGTGTTAAGAGATGGTGTCTATGATGGATTCTGTGTGACTGTGTGAGTGTGCAATGTTACTGTTGTCTTAATGTAGAACAGTTGTATATTACAAAACTTGTCAAACACTTAAATGGTCTCCATACAGACCCCTGATAAAGCATATGTGATTAATACAATGTGCTGTGCGCATGTTAGGGAATGCAGACAGTAATGGACAAGTTGATATCACTGATGCAACAGTCAACTGTGTGTGTATCTGTGCTGATGACAGACAGTATCGCTACTCTGTGTATTGTGTGTGTGTGTGTGTGTGTGTGTGTGTGTGTGCTCATGGTGAGGAGGGGGCGAAGTGCCTGCCTGATCCACTGTGGGTGTGTGCCGAGGGGCTGGTCTTAGACGAGAGGTGGCACCCATTGGTAGGTAGAACAGCATTGTTGTGGGCAGTCTAAATCCAAAATGTCATCAGATACACAATGTGGGAAACAATGGCAGGAATGGCTCTGTTTCATCACACCTCACCGCGCTCCTCTGGAGGGGTCATGATGCACTGCAGCAGCACGGACAGATCTCCACTAATCCTCAACAGGCCAGTTCTCAGCGCAGTCTGGTGCCTTCACAGTGTCCACAGCCATCTTGAGGCAGAGGCAGTTGCTAGGCAAGTGGAACTCAGTCTACGGAAAAGGTCAGTTAAATTGTCTGTTGGAATAGTGACATAAAAGCAACATTGTAAATGACTTGATTATAGATATTATGTCTGTGGGTGCCTGTTTTGTAAGTGAAATTACTACCCAACCTAGAGAATTCTGATGTCATAACTTTTGAGACTGGGAACATATTCTGTAACAGTAGGCACAGTGTGGCCAGACAAGACCTTAGTACATGGTGATTAATTTGATTCTGATATAAATACCTGATATGATGACAGGCTTCAAATCTGTTGGGTGCCACTGCTCCCTTTGCTTTCCAGTTAGACTGGAGCGCTGCCACTTTCCATTGTGGCAAGTATGTTGGCTACATTCACACTTTCCCAGAATAAAAGAGCAACCATAATGTAACATTTGGCATTCTACAGTACATTAGTCACACTCTCTTTATACAAAACTATGCATATGAGAATATTAACTCATCAATGTACCCATTTCTGTTTTGCTTTTAGATGAATTTGGCTTTAATCCATGAGAAACTGATCATTAAGTCATTCTGGGAGCAGCGAATTGATAAGCACTCCCAAGTAAGCGATACCGAGGAAAGCAGAATGAAGAAGAGCGCCCTGGCAAAGTAGGTCCATTAAAAGAGTTTTTCCCTTAATTGCACTATGGCACCAACAGAGCTGGAGAGGATACAAAGTGCTCTTCACATTGTAAGAATCTATATGTGATGATCTGGTCTACATTTTAGATCGCATTTTATATGTGCAGTATTTCCCATATCAATAGCCAGCTAGTTAAATTCCATTACTGCAGCATCTTGTACAGGTAGACAATGCTAGAGAAAACATCATAATGGTTGAGTGTTAGTTGCAGTGACTGTTTTCCAGCCATATGATAATTATGGGAGTTTAAAATTGGTAAAAGAAAAGGAAATCTGACTGGGATGAAGGATTAGGTGTAAAACATCATGGCACTGAGAGCACTAGTGTGTCCCCCTGATCATTCTCATATGTCCAAAATAGCCACAAGTATGATGTGAGAAGCTTGTAAAGTTCAGTAGGATAACAGTTGACATGCATCCATTAGAACATACATTAATTACCACTGTTATTCTGAAATAGACAATGAAAGTACATTGGCTGAATTTTAGACATAGTCATTGTCCATTTCGGATGAGATGTTAAACCGAGGTCCTGACTCACTGAGGTCATTATAGGTCCCGTGGCGCTCATCACAAAGAAGGGCTTTCCTGGTGTCTAAAATTCCCACCCTGACTCATTCCATCTGGCCTCCTAATCATCCCCCAGTGTAAATGGCTGTTTGATTCCCTCACCCTCCACCTCAAGCTGGTGTGTGGTGAGCGCTTTGGGTATGTAATGTGTTGCTGTTGTTGTTCAATTTCCACATCAGCAACATAGACCAATAAAATTTGTTTGTTTGTTTGTTTTTTCCACAGAGGATCTACATACCCACCATCATGTGATAGTAAGGTTGATGACTAGTTATGTTACATTCTTCCTAGTTGCTAAGATACAATTATGGGGTGCTGGACACTGTTGGATGATGTATCTCATTTAATGTGTTCAAAATTCAAACACCAACCAATGTACTTTCACTGTCTCTTTGAGCTGCATTCAACGACAGTATTTGTTCAAAAATTTGCTCAAACTAGTTGAAAAATGCCTAAAATTCCTTGAGCTTCTCAGCAGCTGGTGCCCTTTCTAATTCTATCATCAATATCATTAAACTCCATCAACTAATTGGTTTCACACAGCGTGCAATGGAAGGGGGCTAAAATAAGAATGCTGAAATCAGATGTTTCTTTCAATTGAAATGTAAAAAGAAGTAAAACATTGTAAGTAGGATACAAGAAATGGGCAAAAGATTAATCTCATTTTATGTATAAAAAACTTTACGTACGTTTTATGTAGGACAAATCTGCATGATGAAACACAATTAGAGAAGGGTAAAGCTGGATCTGGGAAAAGGCCACCGAGGACTGATGGCATCCACAGCGGATCAGCAAAGTCCATTGGAACATTTTTGGTAGCTCAGTCTCCCGTAGGTGTCATACAATAGCCCTCACCTCCCTCAAAGCTTTAAGGTCAGAGGATTATCCACCACTGCAACATCCAAATGTAATAATCCATATCAATGTCAAGAAGGTGCCAAAGATAAGAGTCATCCAACTGAGTGCATGATGGAGAGAAAAGAACTGCCCACTAACACCATTCTGTTGTGAAAGCAGCCAGGCTGCTTACTCATTTGAGCTGAATCAGACAGCAAAAGAAGTCAGGTTTAATGTGAGACCAGATTGTGATCATCTAAACAATTAACTCCAAAACAATGATCTACTAAAAGTCTGATTTAAAAGCAGAAATGGAAACTTTATCAATAGTTTTTTCGAGAATCATGCTTTATTGTCTTTATAAGTGTAGTAATTCTTGACCAATACTTTTGAGATATCCTCACTCGACACTGCTTGGACTGTTTCAGGCTGAGAGATGAATGGCTCTGGAGACTGGAGAGCCGAACCAAGCATCTGAAGAGCTTCAACGAGGAACGCCTGAAGAGAACCAAGCCAGAGCAGCAGCTGGAGGAATTACAGCAGAGGGAGGGCAAGAAAGCGAGAGAGGGAGATGAAGGGAAAGACAACAGGGAAACTGACGGGAAACAGGAGGCCAATGACGTGGAGGAGATGGAGCAGAATGGAGAGGTGGAACCAAATGAGAACTCTGAAGAGCAGGAGGTGACCGATGTAGCGGAGGAGACAGAAGAGACAGAGGTGACAGAGGAGAGTCGGGGTACTGGGCTAAAGGATATGGAGGAGGTTGAGATTACACTGAACGGGGAGGTCAACGGGGAGGTCGACTGGGAGGAGATGCAGGCCGAAAAGCCAGAAATGGAGATCGAGCCAACGCAGGAGTGAACCTCTTCCTTCTCGCTGTACCCCACTAGAGATGAACACAAAAGCCTGCCATTGCCAATAAATTATTCACTTGTAATGTCTGTGTCAGCATATTTTTTCCATTGAATAGTCCTCTTTGAAGCCCTTTGTCCTCCATATATTAACTGTGTTTTTGATATTTAACAAGTCTGTGTGGACTTAGGTGGCACTACAATAGGTGAGACCTCATCCAGATTGTTGTTTTAAAGACACCAACAAAGATATTTATGTGCACTGGACAGCTAGAACCCCACCCAACTGTCAGCAGCAAGGAGATATTTATGGGTATATATAAACTGACAAACTCTTTAGTCAAACTACGACAGGAGAACAGTGACGGATTTACAGCCAGTAATGAATATGTAGTCATCCAATATCAGCACCTTTTCTTTGTTCAAACATGTATGAGACCGGTGCCATTCTGTCCTGAATTTTCTCTAGATATATTTAATTGTGAGTTATTTCTTTATTAAAAACATAACAGCCAGGATAATCTACAGTCGAGGTTAAGGACACACTGGAGACAGATCTCTCCTTCTGTACTAAATAAAGATTCTAATGAGCAGTCAGGCGTGATTCAAATCATGCTGTTGGCACGTGGGACAGTGACTATCTGTGCAATATCTGGGTGCTTCCGTGGCACCAGAGGGAGTCTCACAGACCTGTGAGAGCAACAGGTGGAGTGAAGGACATGACAGACTACTCTCTCAGCCCGTGATGGCCTGCCAGAATATCTCAACGTGTTTATGCCCCCACTCCCACACTCAGAATAATAAACTTAAAATATGGAGCCTGACGGCTGTGCTGACAGGTGCTGTCACGAGACAGAAGGGTCTGATTCACACTGACGTGATGGGAATGTTTACCTCGCACACAGGTGAGAGGCTGTGATATTATTCACCATAACAGCAAAAGTTACAGTTGTGAAAGTAATACTGGTAGTGATACAAGTGAAAGAGTAACATATTCTTATCTTTCAAAAGCAAATCCATGTTGAACTCCTATTCCCAATATTAGTTTTTCCAGAGTGTCTTGACACCTGTCTGCTTGTTGTATTTTTGTTGTACTGTTATATCTGGCTTTGACTGGTTTAATCAAAGATGTTGTTCATGGCCATAATGCAGTCTCACTGAGTTAACTTGTGAAAGCACTCCTTTAGGTTTAAACAAGAAAGCAACTAGTTGATCTTGAGGTTCTTGATCTAAGGTTACTGGTATATAGTATGGATCAAAATAGTTTATACACTGTCTGGATATGTGACTTGTAGTGAGAGAACAGTAACACATTAAGACAATGTAGTTTGTATTCATATATCAATAACCTTAGATCGAGACCAACCAGTTGTTTGTTAAGGATTTACCAAGAGTAAATTATTTGTGACGCTTAATACCTTATTGAGCACTCATACATATTCATATTAATTATGTATTCATAGCTAACACATAAATAAAAATGTTGCCCATAAAACATAAAGGACCTTTAAAACATTTCTTCAACTATATGGCATTACTCATTACTACCCCAAAGCTGCTAAAAACATTTTGATCATCTAAGGGGTGGAGAATGAAAATGCTTTGGGGTTAAAACAAAAAATTTTAAGCATTTTTTTCACAACGATATGACAAAAATTGGTCAATGCATTCGGTATTTGTGAATCCTTTATTACATGACTGCTTTTCATTATTAAATCAGACATCCTTTCGCACAATTTCTACAATGGAAGAGGAGAGGTAAAACCATGTTGATGAAAATGAAGCACACCCACTAGTCCTTAAATCATGTGAGTGGAATACAAATATGTGGCCACAACCTATATAATGTGCAGCTCTAATGTAACACTCCTGCTCCATTCACTGCAACACATTTGTGTCCCTATCACATGCTTCAGCATGGCCAAGCAAGATTTTCAGTATCCCAAGAATTTGCCTCTTCTGTTCCTTGTTAAAAAAAAAAAAAATCCAAAAGTAAATATAACATAAGAAAGGAGTAAAGAAAAAAAGTGGGAGTTTTGCCATATCCCCCATGTTGAAACATACATAAGGATGTGGTTATTGCTCCCGGTCATGGCAATCCTTTGAAGTCTTTGTCTCTTTCACTGTGGTTCATTGTATTTGACATACTGTTTGCAGATACAAATTCAGATGCAAATTAAAAAGAAACTGCATTTCTATCGAACCAACAACAGTGATTGTAAACACAAAATTAACCATCAATCCTCAACAATCTAATAAAAAAAACAGCATTTTTACCTGAGGATGACTACAATTGTACAACCCTCTGCTTAGATTGAATAAAGCTCCTAAACTCAAGAAACCCCCAAAAATCACAAGTGGACCCACAGACACATAATCTACTTCTTCTTCTTCTTGCCCTTCTTGCCTCCCTCTCCTTGCTGTGCTCCTGTGTCCCCACCTCCACTCTTCTGTGTTCTTGTCTTCAACTTTGGGATCATTTCTGCTACGTAAAACATCACATCTTTACCTGTGAATATAAGAACATAACATTTCTAATCGTCCAGAAAAAGAAAGAATGTGCAAGCCCAAGTGTACATACTGGCACCATCAACATTCATAGAGTTGGTGAGTGAGTGTAGGTGTACATGAGTTGGAAGCAGCAGACTATAGCAAAGTGTGGTGGCAAAATTCCAGGTGGTTAGCCAATCCCAAATACAGAGGTTTTGACCCCTCTGACAATATTCACTATATCCAGAGTGGTACTACTTCCAGGATTTACTGTATACTCTTTGACTGAAGTGGAGCGTGTCACCAGCTTCAGGTTTCTGGGTGTCCACATCTCTGAGGACCTCTCTTGGACCATCAACACCTCTACCCTGATCAAGAAGGCTCACCAGCGTCTGTTCTTTCTGAGAAGACTAAAGAAAGTCCACCTGTCTCCTCAGATCCTGGTGAACTTCTACCGCTGCACCATCAAGAGCATCCTCACCAACTGTGTCACAGTTTGGTATGGCAACTGCTCTGCCTACGACCGAAAAGCACTGCAGAGGGTGGTGAAAACTGGCCAATGCATCACCGGTTCCTCACTCCCCTCCATCGAGGCCATCCAGGGCAAGCGATGCTTGCGTAAGGCATTCAGCATCATCAAAGACTGTTCTCACCCCAACCACAGACTGTTCACCTCACTCTCCTCAGGGAGGCGTTACAGGTCTCTCAGCACCCAAACCAGCTGGTTCAGAGGAAGCTTCTTTCCTGCAGCTGTCACCCTACAGAAATCTAGCTCTGCACCTTGGTGACAACCAACCAACTAAGCCCCCCACTGCCCCTGCCCAATGTCTCCTTGCCTGTGCCTGTGCCTGTTGAGGTGTCCACGACTTGGCAACCTTAACAGGGACAACAAGGAGGCGGACAACCCCCCCCACTACCCTATCCCATCCATAGTGTTCTATCTATTTATTTGCAAATGTACATACTGTAATTACACTTACATATAGCCATTTTCTACTGCTCTTCATACTATTCATCCTGCACATACACTTATTCTTACTACTCTTATAATGTTACTGTTTCTGCACTACAATGGTACTGTTACCACACATAGCTCTGCATTCTGTACATATCTGTCTTTATTTTTCATACTGAATATCCACATTTATTCTGTTTTCTTATTTTATATTCTGGTAATACACTGCATATATCTATACCACTCTTACTGATTTTATAATGTTACTGCTACTACATTGCACATATCTGTACATGCTGTTCATACATTGTTGATATTACATAGCCATATTAGTCTGGTCTTAAGGTAACTGCTAATACACTGCACATATTTATATTTAATTTATATTACTCTAAACCACATTCTGTAAATCAACCACTTACGGGAGGAAAATTTCTCTTGACAAGGATTTCCATCCTCCTCTTTGATCTGGACACGAACTCTTCCCCTGAACTGTACATCCCTGTTCCACTCACGAGGGTGCATCTTGTTGTTCTACAGAAAGCCACACACAGCATTACTAATTTACATTATGCATGGTCCATGCATTTAGATTCCAGAGAGAAAGATCATCATAACTCACCTCCACCAGAATATTTAATCCTGCCGCTGTTAAAACATCCCGTATCTCTGCACACGAGGGGTTTTCAACAGCCTAGAATAACAAAACAACTGAATGCTTCCAGACAATTGGCTATTCTTACATTGATGTTATATGGAGTGCCCAGCAAATTGAATGTCGTTCGTAGGCTACAACAATATATGACAACAGCATTTTCCCAATCATAGCTGATTCAGAATCGAGGTGTTACCTCACCTTTTCCGTGGGTATTCTGCGGCCCTCGGCTAAGGTTTTCTTGCTGTTGATATATACGGGGTAAATGCAAATAAATCTGAAAGAAATGAGAACGAACAGGTGATCAGGTTACACAGAGTAAACCTTGAACGCCAAACCCAAAGTTTACTTGACAAGTGACGACACACTAAATATATAAACTACGTTGAGCAACATTAAAACAACATCAAGCCATGATCAATGCACACCGTTAAGTAATAACGTTAAGAGTAGCCTAGTGTCAACCCTATAACAGGAAGGATTCGTAGTCTACCAACATGCTAGTCAGCTGTCCAACTAGCTTTTCATAGCAGCAGCAAACTCAAATGTTAGGTAGCAATTAAGTTCATGACAGACACCCTTGTGTGTACAACGTCCAATAATTCTAGCCAACCTTTCTTTGTCGTTTGGATTTGTTGTCAAATGGGCCATTTGTAGTCAACCAAAGAAACGATGATACAAAACGGTAACGTTTGCTAGGAAAGTAGGAAAGTACACGTAGCTTTTCAGCACAAGAGCAGTCTATGGAGAGCACGGCAGTGGCACTGCACTGATTCTCCGCCCTCTACATGGATTAGATGCTGAATTGTATATTATCGCCACCTTCTGTTGTGGAGTGACACCTGTAACAGTTTGTTTTTTCTTGCTTGCTTTTGTCACCCTTGCCTTTGTCTTTCCTTCATTTTTACAATAGTAAATCAATTTAAAATGATGAAAATAATTGTAATAGCCTGATTCCTTTCCATTTATCTTGATAGCCATTTTAAGAGTTTAATGTGTTCGCCTCCCTGGTGTTCCAGTAGAAGCCCATTGGATCACACCTCAGCCCGGAAGATGGCGGTAGTGCACTAAGTTTGGTTTGCAAACTGCCAATAAACCTTACAGAAGAAGAGTATTCAGATATCCAGACCCACACCAAAGATTGTTTTTTGTGTCTTTGCCCACACTCCTATTCAGAAGGTGGCGGTAATGCACCTAAAAGCTGTTCGCCAACTGCCAAAAAAAAAAAAAAGAGGCAGGCAGCAACAACAACAACGCTACGGGTAGATCACAGGTAAAAAGCTAGGGATAAATGTAAACATTTGCCCCTTTTAAGTAAGATTGTGTGAAAGTTGAATTTCCTTTGTCTTTACAGAGACAGTGAATCATATCACTGAACTCACGTTTGGAGATAGCGACAAAATACCCCAATGTTCTGTCTTGAACTGACTAGGTTAGCCTACTTCTTCCAGTGCCTTATGATATATGGCTTTATGTTACAGGAAGCTTACTCCAAATGACAAACTGAATTGGCACAGATCCCGACTTTCGGTCGCCACAAATCAGCCTAATTTGAATGGATGTAGTGTTGCACTACAAGAAAAATGGTCCAAACGATATGGTCACATTTGCTGAGAGGGCACTAGAGGATTTCCCTCGCCGTGTGCTGCCCACCTTTAGGCCATGGTTTCCTACGCATGAGGACCAATACCTGCCTATCAGACCTCTGAAGAGAGCCCCAATTGTTCTGGCGGAGGACTTGAAGGGGTTGCTTTTACACCAGCCGTCTCCGGAGCCATTGGTGTCATTTACTGAACCACAGCCCATTTCTCTGTGTAGAGGAAACACATGTCTTACCGAGAAGCCTCAGGTGACACTTTTGGAATGTGCAGATGATTGCGACTATGTCAAGACGTCAGAGGAGAATGAAAACACAACCAAGAGGTTTAGGCGGTCATGGAGTGTCTTCGCCTCAGGTGCAAAATTCAGCGAGAACACTCAGACACTTTCTAAACAGTTCCAAAAGCTTATTGAAAGACACGGTCTTGAACTACGCCAAAGAGCCAAATGGATAATTGGTGAAGTGAACTGTGGACCGCGCCACATAGAAAGTGTCTGGGCAAAAATAACTCGGGCTGTGCGGCAATCCAAACTCCCAACATGCAATGCAAATTTTCAGAGAAATATATCGCAGATATGGGTGTTCTGCGATGTAATTTATGGAGAATATATTGGGAACTTTCTCAAAAAAGAGTTCCATCTGAATGGACAGCTAAGTTTTGCCGTTCATAAACATGGCAACATATTCAGTTGTTAGAGCTGATTTGGAGTCTCTTTGTGAACGGTTTGAATGAATTACATATTGAAAAATCAATTATTCAATTAAAATATTTATACTTTTAAGGTTTCTGGTTTAGTTTGATGTCTACCTAATTGGGACCTAATCAGATGCTGTGTAAAGTATGCTTGCCACAGAGAGAGCACCTGTAACAATGATTTTTCAAAGAGATGTATTGTATATAATAATTCTTCATTATTTAATTAGATAAAAGTATGCAAAAAACTTTTATAAATAATTGATATTTTGCCTAGAGAGCAATCAACAAAAGGTTCCGTTTCAATATATGGGAACAAGGTAATTTATCGCCTGGGTAACACTGGCTGTAAGAAAAGATCCCCTCTGAGCTCCAGAAATAACAACATTAATGGATAAGGGATAGAATTGCTTTACAGAACAAGGTTATATATTTAGGGACCTAATTTACAGCTCCCTTCAGAATTATAGGCACCCCTGGTAGAGTTTCCATGAAATTCCCCACTTTTTATCCATGAAGTTTAGATCAGATGACTTAGATGGCCATGGCAGAAGCTTGATTTTGTGTTCAGTAAATCATTTTTGGTTTGATCTGGACATGTGTTTTGGTTCATTGACCTGATGAATGATCCAATCATGACAATCTGGAGTTCATGATGTATGAATAATGTTCTCAGGGCCTTAATAAAATAAAAACAGCCACACAATATCACATACCTTTCACCATAGTCATCATTAGGCATGGGGTTCTTTCAGTATAGTTATTCTTATATGTATACCAAATCCACCTAGAGTGTTTCTTGCCAAAGAGAGCAATTTTAATTTAATCTGATAATAGATCATGACTCCAGACAAAGTCACTCTAGCATTCAGTCATTTCTCACATTTACATTTGTAATTAAATGACAGGGAAGGCATTTAGAGGCATGCCCTCTAAATAATATTTTAATACTGAGGTAACTTTTGAAGATTCTTTTGGAGACTTGGTGACCCCAAAGTTCTTCCTGTAACTCTCCCATAGTGATTCTTCTGGATGTTAACGTTGTTAGCATTGTTAACATTTTTAACAAAACTGCTAAAAATGATTAGCTAAGTTAGCTAAGTAACATGGTTAGCATAGTTAGCATGCTAGTTAGCATAGTTAGCATAACTGCTAAAAATGATTAGCTAAGTCACATTGTTAACATAGTTAACATGCTAACATGTTAGCATGTTAGTTAGCATAATTAGCATAACTGCTAAAAATGATTAGCTAAGTTATCTAAGTCACATGGTTAGCATAGTTAACATTTTAACATAGTTAACAGCATTAACATTATTAACAAAAAAAAACTGCTAGAAAACATTAGCTAAATTAACTAAGTTAAGTAACTTGGTTTACATTATTATCTTTGTTAACATAGTTAGCATAACTGCTAGCAAACATTAGAGCCATTCCAACTGTCAGTTATCGTCAACTATCTACCTAAATAATTTAACCATTTAAACTATCCACCTATTTAACTGTTCAGTCATTCCAACTATATTAAACCTCATCTACCTAGCAACCAATATAGTTTGTTTTTACTCTGTATGATATTTTACATCATATTTTTGCATTTTCATGCACTGTATTTCCTTCAGGAAATGCTTTTCTAGTTATTCTTCTTCCGACCAAATTTGACGTTTAAAGGCTCTAAAACCACTGAACCGTTTGACGTCATTCAAACACTCCTACAAAGGTCTTGTAACGGACAATTGTACAATGTCTTTTTACATTTGTGAACTTTATACTTTTTGAGATATTTACGATAAAAGAGCAAGAAATTCTCATAGAGTTAACATTGACCGCAGTGGCGGCAACTTTTAGCATTATGACATGACCTCCAGCTGAACGCAATCAACAGTAGCAGAGCTACCTGGAGCTGTGAATCTGCTGAACGTCTTCGGCTGCTGTGCCGTGGTCACTTTATTTGCTCTTGAAACTCTCATTCAGAGGCACATTTCTCTAATTACAGACATGGTAAGTGTTCCGGCTTTTGGTATTTGAGTCATTTATGTCGTCAAACATTATGTAACGTTAGTGTTATATATGTATGAATGTATGAAACATATAAACTACACTAACGTTATAACGTTAGGTAACGTTAACGTTTTAACATTAGTGAAAAAGGCTAGTGGACGTTAGCACCTTGCTACGTTGATTATGTAAGGAAACCCACTGTTAATCAACGTTAATATGTCGTCAACTTTACAGTGACCGGTTAGCTGTAGGTTTCGATAGATAACGACAATCAAACATAGGCCTAATGTAACGTTACATTTGTTCATTAGGCCTACTAACCAGCAGCGTTTTAACTAGAACGTTAACGTAAACCAGAGCAGTAGGCCTACAGATACTATGGCTCTGATTTTATTCGACATCAGGTCACTTTACACGGGTGTATAGAATCAAGCACCTAGAATAGATTATGAATCCAGACTGGTGCTTGATTTATACAGTGTGAAGGAACCTGATGAAACCCATCATGGGTGTCATGAAGGGCATGAATAACGTGACTTGTTGATGGTCATAACGTTATAGCTTCCACCGTTCACATTTTAGTTAAAGCTAACAAATATGCTCCTGTTTTTATTTTTACCAAATTTGTAACGTTTTTACCACCGCTTGTTTGTGTATCAAATAGCCCATGGCTGTTTTCATTCTATGCTCCTGATTCTTACGTAGCCTAAGTAAACACTATCACGGTATGCTATCATAGTTCGTCTATTGATGGGTTTCATCAGGTCCCTTTCCACAGGTTTATACAATCAAGCACCTAGATTATGAATGCATTTGGTGCTTGATTAATACTCCTGTGGAAAGGGACCTTATGAAAGCCATGAATAGGCTACTGTTAGGACAATTGCAGACGTTTCTTGGAAAACTTGTTTGCTTTTGTCTTTTAGGTTCCAGACCAGACCAGTGGTGATGACCATGTATGACATTACGTGTGTGCCTGTCTGTGTGCACACCTGTCAACCATACATCTCTGACAATGTTGCTAGAAACATACCTACTAACATACATTCTTACAAACATGTGACCATATCTCAACATATCTGTGCATATACCATTTAACCATACTGAGACTTATCCGAGATCTACACTGAGACATTCTGAGAACTATATTGTTGTGTGAGGACTATACTAACTATATGGAGCTTGTATACTTGTGAATCATATCTGTCAACCATTCATACCTTTGAGTCATACCGGTGCTGTAACATCTGTGAAACTTAGCTGTGCTGTTAGACCTCTGTTTTTATGTGCTGTGTGAAAATTAAGATTCTAAAGTTCTGGCTAAAACTGATCATCTGAAGGGCTGACTCTTTTATTCTTCAGTATATATCACCATCAAATTTGACCTATTATCATTAACTGAGGCCTCCAGCTGTTGCTGCCAGTTCAGAATTCAAACTGATAAATAGATCTGTCTTAGGATAATATGATTGGCATCATCAAGTTCTGTAAGAATGCAATTATAGTAGACATCTTGTTTCTCCCTTATCATTATTGGTTAACTTTAAAATTGGTTTCAACAACTTTGATTTTTTGACTTCAAGCTTGCATTGGTTGTTAAGTGTTCATTAGTGTGTTCTGAGTATCATTCTGCTGTTTCTGCAGTACTGTATTAAAACAAATGTTGATCAATATTGAATTGACCATTTATTTGTACTGACTGTCATATACTCTCAGCTAACATCTAACCAAGTGAGTGGTTTTCAAGAATACTGTAAGTCTATGTAATCTGAATAATCATACTGTACTGTAAGTAATGTTATACACAGCAGTTTTTACATTTACATGCAATGGTAATTCCCTGGAATTACATTTTCTAGTATAATATATTATTATAAGATACAGAGTTCCCGTGGAATTTCTGGAATATCATGGAATTTTGATGTTCCAGACATGGAACCCTGAATACTGTATATAATGACCTTACACATTGTGTTAGAGAGGAAATACCAAAAGGCTAGGTAAAAATATGCCATAAGACTTGGACTTAGAAAATATTCATTTGAACTGTATGATGAAAGAAAGTTTATTGTAAACTGTAAATTATATGAAAACTACATGGAAGTATTCTGAAAATGTTCTGTATTTTGTGGAGAGAATTGCCAAATATACTCTGTCTCTCTGAGAGGCTGTGTTTGTGGCGATTCTGAAGTCTACAATTCACAAACATTCTACAGTTGTATACATAAGTAAGAGGAAGTATGTGGTAATTAAACACAAAGGCTTAAATCAAGCATAAAGAAATAAAAGAGAAAACAAGTTGTTTTTCATGAGTTTTGGATTTCTAGCTCTTGGACCAGATAAATATTGACACAAGGTGGACTGAAGGTCTTGATCATTTCTCTTCTACAGAAAGATGGTATCATGGGCTGTTGTGCAATGCTGTGTAACCACAGATGTGTCACCGACGTGAAATTAGACACTTCCATTTCACGTTATAGGCAGTTGTAAAGTTACATGCCTTTTGGCAGCAACATGAGGTTTGGGCAAAGAAACTCTCCTTCTCTGTGATATTTACGTGATGCTAAAATTGTGGTGTGAATACTTTTATATTGAGAAGTGTTTTTATATTTTTATGGAAATTCAACAAACTCCAAGTTTCAAGTTCAATAACAGATCATTAGATCACAAAAACTATTAGGAATGTGGTAGTGCAGTGTTTGCAGGACCAGAATGGATATCTGCAGCCCATTTGTGTTCCAGCTCATGTCTGTGGTGTTCACATGGTATTGTAAGTAAGCTTGTTATTAAGAATTCATAACTTTCACATTCAATACATTATTTTCCTTATTTCATTCTTGTGTTCTTGTCTCTCCTTTCAAAAACACATCTGAATGACTCGACTGAAATGGAGGTGAAACATCTTTTGCCAAAAGTTGCAGTGAACAAGGTAATCGTGATTGTTCACTCCACATTGTTATGTTCAAGTAGTTTATTGTAATTTACTCATAAAATTCATTATAAGTAATGACATTCTTGTGCTCAAGAGCCAGCTCAACTTCAAAGAATAAATTAAAAGTAGGCTAGTAATTAAAAAGGTATATTGTGTGTATAGGGGGGAGGGCATGATGTCTGTGTGTGTGTGTTGGGGCGTAATGAGGTGTGTTAGAGGCAGATGATGATATATATATAGTATGTGTACGTTATATAGTATGTATATGTTTTGCAATAGATTTCTCTGATTTCTTCTTTTTCCATACAGAGTTGACAGTCACAGGCAACGACTTGAAAAAATGTGAGCGTTCAAGAAATTACTGTGTCACAGACAAGAGGGACTGCATCTCAACTCACGCAATGCACAGTGGATTCATTTCTGGTCAGTTGAAACTTTTTTTTAGCAATTTCAGCTTGATTTAGTAAATACAGTAAAATAGAAATGCTATTAGTAGCTACATTTTTATATTTCATTTTTGCATATGTTTTTATATTTCAAAAATAATATTGAATATTGTACATCATTTCATGGAGTACATAACATAAGGGTGCCTTCATTAACTGAAATTGGACAATATGCAATCATGTTTCAATCCTTAACCTTGTTATCTGTTTAATCTGACTGCTTTCAGACACAGTTGAAAACTTTAGGTGTATTTTTATGGAAACCCCCGAGTCTCTTACCTGCAGATGGACGACAGAGAGGAATGAACATCCTGGGAAAACAAAGAGCTCTCTAATCTTCAGCAGGTAAGAGCACAGGGAGCACAGGGACCACAGAGCACTGGGGCTCTCCCTATTAGACTGAAAGTGTGTGTGTGTGTGTGTGTGTTTGTTTTATACAGCACAACTGGATTTGTATACTGTGAGCATATCTTATTCATTGGCGCAAAGCTCAACATCACCCTGAAGATGCAGAACACGGTGAACAGAGAGGAAAGGCTATCTGGACCCTACTATGCGTACTTAAAGACATTAGGTATCCCTTAATCAACTCAACTCAACTCAGAATAAACATTTCACTGCAAAATGGCAACACATTAGCAACAATATATCAGTATATCTCAGTCAGTGCTCTTCATTTCCTACATTTGTTTTTCTTTCACAGACTATTTAGTCATATCTGTCTTTCTGTCCCAGACAATATTTACACCGCAATGAACCAAACCGTACATTTTTCAGACAACTGTGATTGTTCTCATTACTTAAGTGTGCTGATCTGTTTACTGTTGTTCATGCTAGTCAAACCACCTCGTCCAGTTGTCACAGAAATTAAGACATTACACAAGTCTCTCAACGTGACCTGGACAACGGAAGACACCTCCATAGGGACATGCCAAATCCGTTACAAACCGTACAACACTGACCTATGGACTAAAGTAAGTGCAACATAGTGAGAGTCCTTTTCAGTTGAAACAAATGAACATCATAACAGAATGATGCAGGGATGGGGACATAATGTACTAGTTTGAGACCGATAATGTCCTGTGCCATGACTACCAATGATGCTCCCACAGATATCTGAATTGGCACCGGTACACCATGGGAACAAGAGGATGTATATGATTGACATCCTTCAGCCGGGTACGCTTTATACAGTCAGTGTGTCCTGTCTTAGCCAATATGGTGAGATATGGAGTGACTGGAGTAAGGAATGTTCTGGAATGACATCAGAGTCTGGTAAGCCTGTGGAAATTATATCAACCAGTGGACATTATATAAGTCTATCTTAAAGATGCAGTCAGCATTTTCGCAGAAAGTCACATTTGTTTGTATTTATGTTTATATTAAAATGTATTAGCAGACGCTTTTGTCCAAAACAACATACATTACATTTTAACCAAGGACCAAACGAAACACGCCAGAGAGCTACAGTAGCTCACCCCCACCTTTAGTATTCCCAGAGAGCTAGCTCACATCCACATTTAGTATTCCCAGAGAAACTCCAGGCAAGGTTTTGTTTTTGGTAGAGGGACATGCTGCCCCCACCTTGTTTGTGTCTAGTTTTCAGAGCCTGGGCTGCCTACAGAGACCGTTGTGTACTCTGGGCAGCTAGTGGTCGTGAGGAGATGATTGCTGAATGTGACAAAAAAAAATTTGAACTTGAAATCGCATAAAATCGTTGACTGCGCCTTTAAAGCAGTGTGATAGCTGCCATTATAGACTTTGAACAGGGTGCTGATACTAGAGTGGAATTCCAAACATACTGTACTTTCAGGACTGTATAGCAGGCTATAGTCAAAGTAATGATTTGTTCAAAAACTGGTCTGCCCTTGCACCTGTTGCATGCATCACTTCTATCAGGATACATGCACATACATGCCACTAGTTTGGCATTTGTAAGATGTGCTCTGTAGGAATCTGACACCTCTCCTTTCCTTGCCAGATTTATTACGGCTCTGCCCAAGCCACTGTTTGTTTCCCATTTACAAAGCCACTACTGTGTATGAGCACCAGGGCAGGTGACCCAGAGATGCAATTCACTGAATCTAACAAAAATGTGTATGAGATTAGAATGGTGAACTGCACTGTTAACTTCTCCAAAGAGAGTCAGCAGAACTGAAAGACATCTGTTGTTGTCCTACAGCTCCAAGTTCTCCACCCCGAGTCTGCTATCACACTGAGGATCTCAGCTCTCATGGAACCCACAGGATCTTACTACTGGCAGCAGACACAGTAAACAGACTTTTATTATTCTAACAATTATTCTTATAGTAAATCTACAGTTATTATGTCATGTCTGATCTGTATCTAGAAGTAAAAGTGAACATTGTTATGGATAGAATAGGCTGCCTGCTAGCTACAGGAGGGAAGGAATAGAAGATTTGATCTGTTGACCTCTTCTGTCTCGTGTCCCATTGTGTCCCATTAGGCTGTGCCTGCAGCTAGTGGCCATGGTACTGTTCTTGGATACAATGTCTCCTACATGCCCAGTTCCCAACCCCATCTGAGGAGGACTGTAACCAGCAGCAGCCTCAAAGTCAGCCTGGTGGTAATGAGAGGAGTGTACGACATTGATGTTACAGCATTCAACAGCGCTGGAGAGTCCCCAGCACACCATCTCAGGGTTACTACAGGGCCCCATCACAGTAAGTTGGGCCTTGTTTTTGCTCTTTTAGATATTCAGAAAGATATTTAGATAAGATATTCCAGTCCACACCATGTGCAGAGATATCAAACAGCAGTATATCCAACAGCTTGAAGGTGTGAGATTGCTCAACAAAGTTGAGCAATCTCAATGTGCAAAAATTGTGCAATATCCCTTTTACTTGCTGCTCTGCATTTGACATGTTACTTGCACTTCATCTTTTTTTTTGAAGTACATACTAGTTACACATAAATAAAACTCTGTCATGATATATTTCTATTAATTCTACAGTATTTGAGGCATTTGTTTTACTGCTTAAAATCCAAAGGCAAAGATTCCAGAGTATATCTCCACGTTTCCATGTTTGAAAGAATCATTAGAAATACCCTCCTGTTATTTCTTTAGTTAGTTAAGCAACAAAACAAACTCCTCTGTGAATATTTTGTACGGCCAATAGCTTTTTGAGACATTTCAGTGAACTTAAGTTGTGGAACAGCTTCACGTACGACAAAAACACACCCTGTGCTATTATGCTGAGCAATGCTACATAAGTTACACAATGGCCTGCTGTGGTGTAGGGGGGCAGTGAGTGCACATGTTTGTTTCATGTTTGCCAGCGGTTAGAGTTTGTTTGTTTCATGTTTGCTAGATGTGGCAGCGGTGCAGGGCTTGTGGGTACACTCCAAAGATGGCAAACTGTGGGTGCAGTGGGAGACGGAGCCGGCCGTGTCTGAGTTTGCTGTGGAGAGGGTGGCTGAAGCCAACCCCAACGCCACACACTGGACACTGATACCAGGCTCTGGCCATGTCCTCACTGCCCTGACAGGTCTGTGTACGTGCTGCACAGTGCAGGCAGGCTGATGGTCGGCCATTTTCATGTACAGAGGCACAAAACCAATTCCTTTTCAAAGCTTTGTTGTTCTGCATGTTTCCATCCACACATGACAGTAGTTAACAATTATGTTTAAAAACTAGCTGGTTTACAGTAAGTCTGTTGTCAATAAAGACGCAGATTTTCTGTTGTTTTCCTTCCAGGAGACATCGCACCCAAGCAGACTTACAACATCAGTGTCTACCCCATCTCTGGAGAAGACTGTGGCCCACCCAGTTCACTGCAGGCGAACCTGGAGAGTGGCGGTGGGTTGAGTGAGCAAACACGTCTACTGGCCTCACGGAGACAGTGGCAGCAGATCAGGGGTGGGCCATATGGCTCACAAAACTTTTGGTCTTGATATGGTGATGGGAAATGGCAATATACCATATGAAACAAAGTTCACACATTGTACTATAATACCATAAAACAAATGGTGCTTACAGCCTTGCCAAAAATTCCCAATAGGCACCTTTTTGTATGGAGAAACATGCAAATTGCGCACAATGATATGCAAAAACATGATCATACAACTACACTGTCAATATTGCAATAGAAGAATGATTATGATATGCAGTGTGCAATACAATATGGTAGGCCTACAGCCCTGTAGTGGATTGTAGCAGGAGATTAGTGTGCAGTAATGTTCTTTGAAAAAACGTGATGTAAACATATGGCATAGAATCCAAAGAAAGATAGCATAGCAGTGGTGCATCCCATATAGCAGCCCTGTTGCTCTCTGCATGTTACATGTTGTGTTGCACATGTCTCTCTTAGTGAGATTTCTTTCCCCTTTCCCTGTGCATTAGCTTTGGTGGATGTGGTCGATTTGAGAGTTGCCACGGTGACCAAACAGCAAGCTATCATCAAGTGGGCATGGCAAAGGAAGCAGCACCAGACCAACATTCTCCAGTACAAGCTCATGCTCAGGAGTGAGATAGGAACTCAGTGTGAGACTTTCAATGCACTCCACACCCAGTCCGAACCAGTTCCCAACTGGTTAAGCCTCCCCTTGCAATCACTAGGCAATGAGAACGTGAATACTGATTAAGCTGATAATGATACACAATCCCATATGTTAGTCTCAAGCATTCTGTGCCTTTTATGTCTGCATTGTATGTTTAGGTTTCTTTAGACACCCTGTAACATCTCTTTTGTTCTTCTGTGATCACCAGTCATTCTGGTCACTCCAGACATGAGCCTGTACTCATTCTCCTCACTGAAGGCCAACACTGAGTACTCAGTCCTTTTGTTTGTCCAGACCCATGAGAGTAACACTTCCAAATATAAAGAAGACTTCACCACACCACGACTGGATCAGCAGGAAGGTTGGAACATTTGGTTATGACATATTTCGATGTAAATACATATTTCAGTCCTGACTGCTTACTGTTACTGAAATGTCTGGTTTCACACAGCCTCTGCATTTAAAGGGCTTCTCAGTCTAATGATCTTGTTGTGGTTGTGATTGTATTTTTCCAGAGACAGCTGAGACTATAACTGTAGTTGTTCCTCTACTCATTCTCATCATTGCAGCTGGTGTTTTCTCGATCACATCTCAGATTGTGTGAGTAGGATATCTATGGCTGTCTTTTGCTACTCATCTTAATTGATGAAGTAAGTTATCGTAATGAGCATTTAACATTATCTGGGGTCATATTGTCCTTAACAGCTACAGAAAATACATCATACTGCAGGTTGCAGACCCAGAGCAAAGTGCTGCTGCTCGCTGGCTCATGAGCTCTCGAGTGGTAAGGAAAATGTCTTGTTTTGTTTGTCATTCGTAAAGCTAATATACAGTATATTTCCTACCTAAGAATAGAGGTAGTTTACTTCTAGTTCCAATGACGCCACCTGTCATCAACTGTAGGAACTACAAGGTAAATAAACATCATAATGCCCATCATTGTATTACTATTGACCTGCTGCTGTTCACACGCTGGATACTTTATAGCTAAAGTAGACCTCTGTTCTGGACAGACAGGTGATGACCAGAAGGTGCTGCAGGTGGTGGACCTCTGTCCTAATGAGACTAATGAAATACTGGTGGAAGATGTGAACTCAAAGAAGGGTGAAAGTATAGATCATGTTGGGAGTAATGATTGTTTGACCTTTAAAGATATTGCTGAAAGCCCTCCTACCCACAGCAATGCTGAATATGTTCACAGTATCCATTTTCCTGAAAACCGTTATCGTGATGAAAATGTTTGTGCCATGGCTAAAACTGATGTCGATAGAATTTCAAGACCACTGAATGCAAGTGATAAAGAAAACAATGCTTTTAAAGCCAGTATAGAGTACGTAGAAGATAAACCTGTTTTGGCACAAGGCTGTTCTGTAGACAGTGCTCATACCATGAGTAACATCTCCTCAGACAGCATTCCTTTAAAAACTAGTATTATTAATACAGATAGCATTCCTCAACATTTTAAAGGTTATGTCAGCAATATTCCAACAAACACCCTTTTCACAGGAATCATTTCCCTCCAACCTAACAAAGGCAGCTCTCTCAGTGATCCACCTCAGGCTAGTGCACATGATGCAGAAGCTGCTCCAACCTGGAGCCTTCCACTCTCAGCAATCAGTTATGTGGGTAGCAGTCCTACTGGCTCGGCTTCAGACAACATGGAAGCCATTCATCCCCACATGGCAGAGTGCATGGAGAGCAAGTCTCCTGTGATAAAAGATGGTTATGTTTGTATAGCTCCTATCTCTGCTGATGGAGATGAGAATGGAAGTGTTCCCCTCCTGGGCGGAGCAGCCAGTGTTACTCCCTTCACTAACCCTGGCTTCCATGCCCGATCCTACACACATTACTGAAAGTCTTCCTCTACCTGTCAACACGTGTTACGTTTATCCTGCTGATATAGATTACACTGAGGGGATTCCTTGGCCTGATAACTCCGAGCATGTACAGACAGGCCCTTCTGATCACATAAAATCTACAGCTTCCACGTTCCCTGGCTATTTAGATTATGGAATCAACTGTCCAGGGAATCTCGGCTCATGACATCCTTTCCCTATACATTTCAATATGATTGCTTTTGCATGTTATAAATGGCATGTGTCATTTTATCAAATGAGAAATTGTGTATAATACATTAAAATGCTTTACTAGTTATGTTGATGATTATGGTTGATATGAATTATGGACGGGCTCCTGAATTCAAGCGGAAAAGATTGTTATGAAGTCCATAAATTACAAAAAATAACCACTGGATTCAATTACTGCATCAGTCACCAGAAACTGATGTAAACACCTTTATTCTATCATTAACATTCAAATGCTGATAAATCACAAGGTAACGTTCACTTCAATTCAACAGCATTAATATTCAGTTGCATATGAACTGAATGGCTGTCATCACAACTTGCTGTAAATCATTTGGTGGTATAATCATTCAGATAAATTCATGACTATGTAACAAGTACTTGGACAGAGTGGAGAAAAACAGGATAGCACATTAGGGGTTCAAGATTAATTCTTCTATTCATTAAAAATGAGTTCTGTGAGTTCAGGAGTAATTGTTCTATTCATTAAAAGTGAGTTCTGTGACAGTCTCTTGGCGATTCTTGGTTTCAATTGCACTTTGGGGTTGAAACTTCAGCCATTTGTACCCACATCCCTCATACACCTCTTTGTGTAGAACTCCAAGTGAAACCAACACCTGCAGTTCTTGACAAAATGGTTCTGTGTGGTTTTGGTGGCCTGTAAGGCTTCGATGGCTGTGTGTGGTTTTGGTGGCCTGTAAGGCTTCAATGGCTGTGTGTGGTTTTGGTGGCCTGTAAGGCTTCAATGGCTGTGTGTGGTTTTGGTAGTTTTCTATGGTTGTTTTTGAAGTGCCACCTTTTGCTTTATTCATTTGTGTCTTCAATATCTCCTTAACCCTTAAAGGAGTACCGTCACACCGGTATGACGGGAATGTTGGGAAATTAACATTCTAAAGAATATCTGGGTTCATGGAATTCAACATATAATTTTAGAACCTTCAATTGTTGCGGAACAGAATCTTATGTTAGAATATTAAAAAACCTACACCTTTAGGCGTCCTGTAGGCGCAGCGCTCAGACCATAATAAGTTTTATCTCGTTCCTAAGCAACACAAGCGGTTTGTCAATTGAATACGCTCGCGTTGAAAGTTGAACCAAGTTCAATGCTCAGGTTGTTCAACGCTAGTGTTACGCCAGCGTTGCCACCGTTCCGCTGCTGAACCATAGAGAACAATAGGACAATAGGAAACCTGCCACTTGGTAATGTGATCCCCACCTTAAGGGTAATATTTGTTTTTAAATAAATATATTTTATAATTTATATTTTGATGTGTTTTATGCCATCACTGTCTCAAATTTACTGTTGGACAAATACCTGAATATATGAAAAGTGTACAATAAAGTGGATCTGTAGGTCTTGTAGCTGAAAGACTATCTATATGTGTTTGTGATTCATGGCAGAACAAGTCCAATATATTTTTCTGCAGAACTGCAGCAATCTCTTGGGAATACCACTCAATGTTTCCCCTCTGGTCATAGATTGGCATTCATTCCAATCCAGTGCTTGATGAGGTAGTATGCAATAGCTTGTCTCGGTGGCAGAGAGAAAACGGCATGCTTAGCTCTCACAGTAGCATCGATCACCTGGAAAGAAGACAGTCAATTAAGGTCATATAATAGAAGTACAATTTGGTCAGAGTTGGGATTATTGTTATAAAGTTTGTTTTACTTTAAAGTAATGTGTGTTTCACTTTAAAACGTTCTGAACATGACTGCCTCATACATAGCTTACATACAGGAAAGTCACATTTTACCTTATAACTTCTGTTGTTCACACTCAAAGAGCACCTGATCTTTTTGAATACTTTTTTGACCCAACGCAGCACTTGCCCTCTCCTCTCTTATGACATAGCGGGTTTCCATCCAACTCATGCATAATCTTAAGCAGTCATGAAGATTCTGCTACAGCTGGTGTGTGTTTTCATCAGGGAGGAGTTGTGAGTATACCTTGATTGGTAGTTAATCCACCATCCTCTGGCATATTCATTTCTAATTGTCGGGCTATAGACAGTTTGCCCCTTATATTCCAATGCTTAGTACTTATTCAAAGAAATGTCAAAGTTAACTCCAGTACCTTATGAAGTCTAAATTTATAAAAATGACTGCTGTCTATTATGTTGATGTCAGACATGTGACTTTTCAGTGTACAACCTTTTCTCATAACCTTTGCGCCTGCCTTATGTCTTGCCAACCTCACCTGTTGCCGCGTGAACCACCGAGCCTCCTCAATCTCATTCTTGTCCACATTAATGTTGGTTGTCAAGGCGACGGCATGGCAACCTATCATGAGTGAGGATGGCATGGGCCACGGCTGGCTGGTGACATAGTGCACCTGTCCAACGCGAACACCACTCTCCTCCCAGACCTCTCGCCGGACCCCCTCCTCCACAGTCTCGCCTGTCAGCCAGACCACACAGCACAGCACAGCACACAAATGTCCACATACTGACCAATCATCTTAAAGCAACCTCGGTGGGAAATGCTGATACATTTAAGCACATTTTCAAAATTATTTTGTAAAATGACCACAACACTGTCACATTTTCTCTACCAGTGATCAAGTCTTCAAGTCTTATTACCGGATCTTGGATGCCAAATAAAAGATACCCATGGCCATGACTACTTAGAAATGATATGCTGCATGCTGTATTAACTGTACCTGGCTCTATGAACCCAGCAAGACATGAGAACATCCCAGAAGGGAAGATTTTCTTCCTTCCAAGCAGACACTGGTTACCTTCAGGGTGGATGACCAGCATGATGGCTACTGGATCTACAATCAAGAAGAAATAAACAAATAAATACTTGAGACAGTTTACAACAACCAGTGCAATGCTACTAGATTCACAACACAAAAACAAAAAAAATCATCCATCAAATGTATAACAATTTCAAAGGTAATTTCTCTTTTGCAGAGACCCCTTATATAAAACATTACAAATGTATTGGGAGAATTTGCAGTATTGTTTTGCCATGATTGGTTCAACATGAACAGCAATGACAATGCAGACTCTCCCAATATATATGTAATACTTCATATCAAGGCCCCCTAAAGTAAGATAAAGTAAAGATTACTTAGTTAAGTCATCTTCATTCCATAAGCAATGTTACATTATAAGAGTTAATGAAAAAAAAAAAAACAGTCTGGTCATATTTGCTGATGCGTTTCATTTCAGGAAGAGATGCTCCGAGGCCTATAACATGATGCTTGTGAGCGTGTTCCTCACCCACGCGAGGGTAGCAGGTGTTGTGGATGCCCTTGAGACTTCTACAGCCCTCTCTCAGGCACGTCCTCTTATGGCCCCCTTCATCCACACGCGTCTCACTCCCACATGTGGGGCAGAAACTGTACCTGCTGTGCCACGCCAGCACTGCCCTGGCTTGGGCAACAACACCTGCATGGAGGCAAAGCAACGCCAAAATCACACTAGTGTTTGCCAATTGATGTCATACCCACCATTCATATTAGTAGAAAAAAAATCCAGAACTGTCTTCACAGTGTCTAAGCTATTTATTATGACAAAAATGTAACTACCTGCCTCGATGTCACTGAGCTTTAGGAGCCCTGGCATGGGTCCATGGAGGAAGAAACATTTGGGGTCTGGGAACTTCAGGAGCTCTGAGGGGTCTTCCTCAGTGTTGAGAGCAAACCATGCGGTCAGTCCATCGTCCTCTCCCTCCAGTGTGGTGGTGGGGACACATCTCCTCTGCTTCTCCACTCCCAGGAAGACGACCGTGGTGCCCGGCCGCCCCAGGATTGGCTCTACTGCAGGCGGCCGCAGCCGGGTCATCAGGAAGGAGGAGTCACCTCTGCCATCTTCTTCCATGGCCTCGGAAATGACCAGTGGGTTGAGGTTGTGGAAGAGCAGGAACACGGTGTCTGGAGATGTCTGCTTAGCAGTTAGCCACTTGCTGTCGCTCCTCTTCTCACTCAACCTGTCTAGGAACTCATGATTGAAGTAGAGGTCCTCCCCATTGGCGTGCATGCCTGGGAGAGTATAAGGAGGGCGTCCATCTTGTCCACCAGACAGCAGCATGGCAATGTGCTTGTGGCCCCAGAAACGGGCGATGTCATATGCAGTCTTCCCAGATCTGTTCACAGGTGATGCGTCACACCTTTACAAAGGAGTGAAGGATATTTAGAGAGAATAATTCTATATTCTGATATTCAAATTGTGTTTTCTGCCATCTTTAATGCAAGTGCCTCCATTTCTGAGATAACATAGTATTTTCATCTAATATTTTGGCTATATACCTATTTGTACATAAAAAAGTAAGGCTTAAAGAGGTGTGAATAAGGCTTACATGACACCATCATAACCACAACAAGAGCGTTCATGAATGTTTGTGAATGTTGTCATTCAGAATCATTTGTTTTTTATGTCATTTTTATTGTTGTAGTAGGTTGTCAGAAGTGCAAGGACAGAAGGTATTCTTAGAAGAGTTTGAAGAGTTTGTTGAAGATAGAGAGGGACGTCCCCGCCACAGAGGACCACAGATGAAAAAATTGAGTACTTCGTCCATCTCTGAGAATGACCAAAGCTGGCATGGCCAGTTAGACCAGCTATGTAAGACCAGCAAAACTAGCTAAAATGACCAGCTTGAGGTGGTATGACAAGCAAAACCAGCTGAATCACCATCGTAAACTGACTAAACACACACACACACTAATGCACAGAGGGCAAAAGCTCAAACCAGCTAAAGGTATGTTTTCGCAAGAGTTTTGCTGGTCTAGCTGATCAACCATCATAGGGTGGTCAAACAAATTAAGCTGGTTAACAAACTGGTCAACCAAGTCAGGCTGATTTTTCAGCAGGGCTCCCAAGTAATATCAACTTGACATAAAAAAAAATAAACCCAATGATACTTAATGACAACAACAGCATTCATACAGGCTCCTTTTCTTTGCAGGTGTCATGACATGTCATGGTTATGACGGTGTCATGTCCGTCTTACGTAGGCTACACAAATTAAGTGTTACCCAAAGTAACCTATAGCCTCTATGAAACATTAACCTACCCTTTTGCTAGAAGAGCTTTCACAACTTCAAAGTGTCCGTTCCGTGCAGCGAACATTAACGCCGTCCATCCGTTCTCGCCACTCTTGTTGATCAAAAAGTTGGAGTTGGAGATCATAGAGGTCACCCTCTCTAAGTCTCCTCGGCCTGCAGAATCCAGAAAGCGTTCCACCATCTCCGCTTTGGGATTTATAGCTGCCATGTCTCAATGGTGGAGCTTAGGATAAACAACAAAAACAAAACACGCCTGTCAACATGTGGTGTTTTAATTTAGCTGAAATGTAACATAACTCCAACAAAAACCTAGCGGCTATTGGCAAATCTGGGAGGCTACCTGTCACCTATAGCCTTCTTTAAGGCTGATATATAGGCTACGTAGAATGGTGTGTTATATGTTATAATATGTTACAGGATTCATGACTTTAACGACATTAATGTTACATGATGCTGACTGACGCTGGCTCTGTAGGCTACCATTTTAACGTCTAGTCTACTGCCTACCAAAACCTGTCGCTGTTCAGTTCAAGTTAAATGATCAAATATTGTTTGATTTTGTGTCAACTTTCAGAGGGAAGACATGTTCCTTTCTGGCCAAATTTCACAGCTTCTAAGAAAGCCTATCGTCTTCGTGTAAACCGAGTTTTAAACAGAGAAAAAAAAGTTAGGCTACCATAGGCTACATGCAGGTTCTCCCATAACGTTATCGATACAGATCAATGCACCAAATCAGTGGGGTATACTACGAAGCACGTTAGACATATCTAGGCTATGTAGACCAGACCTCTCAAGACACACGCATTTCAATGACTTCACACGCTCACACGCCACACATGGCATTTCTCACTCCGATAAATTATTAACTTGCCCGCACAGAAATTTCTAAGGGCTATATTTTACAAACGTACAGCTCAGCTGCTGTTCATTTACTAACCTATCGGCCAATCAGAAAATAGGATTTCTCAACCAATCAGGAAATAGTTTTGTTTTGATGTGGGTCCGCAACGTGGAGACTGCTGGTCCGCGGAATCGTGGAGTAAAATTAGGCCCGGTGCTTCGTCTGATAATTTGCTGCGCAGTTGATCAAGATACCGCGGACCGACAAAAAAAGAAAACAAACGTTTCTGCTATCGATGTCATTAAACATGGAGCCATACAATAAAGTGGTGGTATGAGCGTTCATTCAATGCAGGCGTCTGCGCGAGAGAAACTGAAACTAATCGATAACGTTGGTATCAAAGCTCCGCTTCAACCTGTTGAATGCTATTTAATTGTTTAACGACACTTAATAAAACAACGTTGATTTGTGGAACTTCCACAGAAACAGAGCAGAGACTGTATAATACACTGTATAGCACTTAGTATTGTATAGTCAAATTTGAATATAACGTGGCCAAAAGCTATTCTAGCCTTCTTTCTATCTGTTAAAGATCAACAGCTCAGTGATTTACGCCTATCTGCTCGCCAAAAAAGCTGGTATTGTGTTTCCTGAATCCTTACATTCAGGCATTCAAATTAAACTTCATTAAAAAAACATTTAAGTGAAAGTATAACAACATAGGCATAATAATGATTGTGATTGATTTGGAGGGAGTGGGGTTGGGTACATGTAGATGAGCCCTATGACCCCAAAGTCTGCCATGACTGGGCCTCAGGTCAAAGAAGTTTGAGAAAGGCTGGTTTACATAACCTGCATCAGATTGAGGTTTGCAGTGATGCGCCTGAAGGCATGGGTTGAGTTACGTCACAATATGCACATTTGTTTAAATTCATACCTACGTAATCACCATGACCAAAATTGTACTTTTTTTAAACTTTAAATCTTGAAAAAAAAATATTGACCTACCTACCGACCCATTTTTTTATTTTTTGGCTGTTACTGCAAACAAGAATATTTTTAAGGATGGCCTCATGACTGTGAAAATGGCTGACATTGAACCACAGTGCTTTAAATGGGAGCCCCCAGTATCAGTCATCAAGCCATCAAAATCTGCCACAAACATTTACAACACACAACATCACTCATGAACACACACAGACACGGACAGAACCACCACTGTTCAAGAGACCATTTTGGGGATAAATGTGCCTGACGTGACTCGCGGGAGACATCGCGGGAGAAATCGCGGAATGTTGTTTGCAATAAACAGCAGAACTTTCATTCTTACTCATTAAAATGAGCATGATGACTGACGAAATAAATTCTTATGATGTAGTTTAAATAAACCACTGTTGTCATACAGTTAACAGGCCTGCATTGTAGCACATCAATTCAATATCAAGTGGTTCCCCTATATGTGTGTCTATCTATTTAGCCAACAGCAGAAAATAACAGAATATCCAAACGTTTTCAGTAGGCTAGCCTACCATTGTTGTAGAAATCACGTATAAGAAGGTATCCCTTCGATTTCTGTTTATTTTCGCATATTCCAACATAAGGAAGCGGCATGAGACTCCCGTCATAATCATCATGAGGACATTCCTTCCAAATGGCCCCATCACGTCTTTGAACTGACGTCATGAGGGTTTTGTTTTAGCTCGTGCAGCTCGTGGAAGGCAACTGCAAGATCTGACTGCAGGCTAAGACTCCCGCGATATTTTAAGGTCATGTGACATGGTGTCACGGTGGTAAGTCCCTCCCCGGCTGACAGAAGTCGGACAGAATTTCTAACCAGCAAGCATTGCGTCCATCCCAGTATGCATTGTGTTCAACCCAGCATGCATCACATCAAGTCAGATCTGCCTCAAGTCGAACACGCCTAAAGTCTCACTCCTTGCAAACTTAAAAACTTGAGAGCCCTGATGTAGACATATCGAGGCTTGACAAAGCCTTGACTCAGGGGTATACGTTAAGTGATACTACGATTGCAGTTATGTGATATATTTGTCAAACTAGGCTTTCAGCTCAGATCTGTCGCGCTTCTCGTGTTGGGATGACTTTGGACAATCGTGTAACATGGAGACGCACAAGACCGCCTCAATTTAAAACAATTACTTCCGCATTCATGAGCGATCGCTTAATCTACACTGCGGTCATTTTTTGTGTCTAACCTTTAACATCAAATAAATCAATTGCCATCAGTTGTTGTATGGTATGCACGTCCATAGTGGGATATTTGCACGCACAGCACTATTAAAGCGCATTCGAGATCCAAAATGTTAGTAGAGGCGGAGCTCCACCTGTAAGATGACAGAATCCTACACGTGAGAACTTCATTTTTAAGACAATTGATTGGTCAGTGTGCGGTAGATTACACGATTTGAGCTATAACTTAGCACATAACCTCCTCCCGACCAGGTTTGGTTGACAGCATAAGACACCATGGTGATATAGCGACACTAAAACAGATCCACTTTCGTGTCACAGCATACCCTGGCTTTGAGCGCAACATACCTCGCTAACCCACTAATCGAGATTCGTAGTAGGCTACACCCCACTGGGCGATTTTAGCGAAATGACGTTCCTGTGACAGGCTATCAAATATTGAACAATGGGATAACGTTTCATCATCACGTTTACTGATGCCTGAAATGTTGACATTGCTGACAACGACTTATGTTGGAGCCCGTCTACGGAGAGCCTCCCCACTCTCTATTAATCCCATACAAACCGAATTTGGCTGCAGTTCACCAGAGTTCACCTAGATGGCGATCGCGGGCGAGTCCAAAATACATGGGGTCCTATGGAGCTACATGGCTACATTTATTGTTTTCACCTATTTCACCTATAACTGAAACCCTCAGATTTTATTTTATTTTTCGCAAAATGGATATGGATTATCAATCAAAAGTGAAATAATCCGGGAGTCATGTCCTTTCGTTTTCTTACAGGTTGGGTCGTTGTTGCCCATAACACGCTAACATTGATGCTATGCTATGCTATGATCATGCTAATGAATGACGTCATTGACACGTTTGAAAGGCTTTTTAGAACAATTAAGTGACTTTAAAAAATCAACCAAGTGATTGTCTTTGTCTCCCCTTTCGAATACAATATTCAAATTACTTGAAAAAAATACGAGAAAAGTGGATTTTGAGAGGTACAGCTCCATAGACCTCCATTCATTCTGGACTCGCCCGCAAGCACCCCTAGATGCAGTACCACACCGGAAGAGTTCCGAGAGTGAAGGTTCTCCCCTTATTAAACATTCTCTGCTAGTAATCAAGGATCTTTGGTTAATAGGCTAGCTGCTACTAGCCTGACGAGCCAGACCCACATTAAAATGTAGGGTCTGGGCACTCACCGTTCGCAGTGCTCAGTCCGAGGGGCGGGATAATCAGTTGTCTTTCAAATTCCCTCTGCACTAATAGGACAGCGGCAGCTTATGAGTCCCATGCGTTTCCCACCAGCGGAGCTAGTTGGCTAGTTCAAACGTTTGCCTACTTAATAAAAACTTAACTCGTGTCACACTGTTCGCCAGCAGCAACATCCATCTTATTTGTTTTCAAGTAGCAGGGAATTCAAGCCAAACCGTTGCAACTCTGCCATCAATCATTATGTTAAGCCCACCTAACGACTCTATACACGATTTCATTGGCCTGATTAAGTTTCGATTTCTGGAGCTCACAAGCCAACGGAGAGTTGCTAGACCAGCCCTGGCAGCAAATGTAATTTGCGGCCGCTAGGGGCGCGTCTAGATTTCTAGGCTAAGCTGCTACATCATAGCATCGTAGAATGGTGTGTTCGAACCTATTTTTTACAGTCTATGGTTCGAACATAGAGGCAATATAGCCTGCATAACACCACATGCAACATTTCAGAACAGAATAGGTTAATAACAGCTTCACCGTAGAAAACATCTCCAAAGAGTTCTTAACGTTAAGTAATGTAGGTTATTCATTCATGCATTCCACAAATCGACAAACTTATCTTTTCTGCTGATTGAGCTGACAGTGCAAGTTAATTTTCAAACAGGTCTAGGCTTATGACGATGACGTTTGGTTGAATAGCATTGATGAATTATCAAAAGGTTTATGTAAACAACAACCAGACTTCGGCTGTGTGACATACATATTTAGGCTACCTCACTACACTGTTGTTAAAAGGAAGGAAGGGCACTGTATACGTAACCCTATACTCACAGGGTTTAATCTCGGTAGAAGGCTGCTGCCAGGTGTTTTCTGTTCATTTAGACAACTTGCACTCAACCATCGTGCAAACTCACTGATTATGATATAATCCTGTTTACATCCTGGGCCCTGGCATGTGTAGAGGCAGAGCCCTTACTAGACATTCTCTGGTAGAGGACTTTGGAGTAGTAACCAACAACTGTAGGCAGGAAGGTTTTGGGTCACGTGATACATAGGCTACTTCCGTGCGTATTTCTCTCAAAGTGATTATGTAACGACATCCTCTGGACAATACGTTGAACTGCATAGGCCTGCACTTTCATGTTTTTTTTTGTACAAAATGATGTGAATAGACAAATGACATGTCTGGTTTAGCAATTTATTACAACTTATTTACAAGTTCGTTGCACATTTCATTCTTGTAGTTTTTTAATTATCCCAACATATGTAAACAAATATTGCAATATGAGGTTTGTTTATCTTGAGAGAATGCAGCAATAATGTCATAATGCATTTCCAATCTACACAAAATACAACCCCAAATCAGTAAAAACTTGGGACGTTGTGTAAAAATGCAAATAAAAACAGTATGTGATGTACGTTTTGTAGACCCATATTAGCAGCAAAAAGGACATAAGCCAGACAACGAATGTTGATTTTTTCTTTCTTTCTACTTCATGGAAAATATATGATCATTTTGAATTTCATGCCAGCAACATGTTTCAAAAAAAGTTGGGACAGGGAATGTTTACCACTGTGCTGCTTCAATTTGACAATTAAATGTTAACCCATTCCAGCCCGATATAGGATGTCAGTTGCTCAACAGTATGAGGTATTCTTAATCATGTTTTTTTCATTCCATGATGCACCTAATTTGACAGGTCTGGACTGCAGACAGGCCATTTTAGCACCTGGACTCTTTCTCTATGGAGAAATACTGTTTAAATATGTGCAGAATTCATTTCAACATTGTTTTCCTGAAATATTCAAGGTCTTCCCTGGAAAAAAAGCATTGCCTGGGTGGCAGTATTATGTTGTTCAAAACCTGTATACATAATACAGAATTGATTGTGCCTTGCCAGATGTGCAAAATACCCATGCTGTAGGCACTAATGCACCTCCACACTGTCATAGATGTTGGGTTTCAAACTGAGCACTAAAACAAGTTGGATAGGTTGGATACTTGGATAGGCCCTCTACTCTTTAGCCTAGATGAGTCCATGATTTCCAAAAAGAATGGCACATTTTGATTGGTCTAACCACAGGACCTTTTTCCACGTTACTTCAGCCCATTTTAAACAAGCTCAGGCCCAGATGAGACGGTGATATTTCTGTATCATGTCTAAATACAATTTTGGCTGTTGCATGGTAAAGTTTACACTAGCATTTCTGAATTGAGTATCAAACTGTGCTCATAGACAATGGTTATCAGAGGTTTTCCTGAGCCCATACAATCATTTTCTTTACAGAAACAGGTCTGGTGTTGATGCAGTGCCATCTGAGGTCCAAAAGACAATGGCCATCCAATATTATTTTTCAGCACTATCCCTAATTTGCAAAGATTTCACTGGATTTTCTGAATATTTTAATGATATTGTGTACTGTAGATGATGAACTCCCCACATACTTCACAATTTCATGTTAAGAAGCATTAAAATGAGATTGTTTCATAATTTATCCACAGAGGTTTACACTGATGAATACCCCTATATCTTTACTTCTAAGAGATTCTGCCTCTCTGGGATGCTCTTTTTCATACTCAACCATGTTGCCAGTTACCCTAATTAGTTGTGAATCATTCCTCCTTTTGTTTTCTTTATCATTACACAACTTTTCCAGAATTTTGTTACCCCCGTCCCAACTGTCCCAACGTGTTGCTGGTATCAAATTCAAAATGAACATTTATTTTTCATGAAATAGTCAAATTTGTCATTTTTAACATTTGATATGTTGTCTGTGTCCTTTTGGCAACTAAATATGAGTTTACAAGATTTGCAGATTACATTCTGTTTTTATTCGCATTTTACACAACATCTCAACTTTTTCTGATTTGGGGTTCTATTTGCCGATATGACATATCACCCCCCCTCAAAACATGCCTGACAAATATATGCATACTAACAAATGCATTTTTTTTACATTTAGCATAATGCTAATTATGGAACAGAGATATATAGGTAGCCTAATCAAAGACTGTCAAAGGGTTTGTAATACAGCGTGTGCACAACTTGATATTTACCTTAAAATCTGTATAAACATCGGCAAAATGATATTTTACAGTCACTTTCTTTCTTAAAGGAAGTATTTTATTGAAAGTACTCTTTGCGGTATTAGTATTAAAGCAATGATTATGATCATAAGTGTAGTAGCTTTAAACTTGTACTTCAAATATCCAGAATATCTCATAATTTACAGAAACTTTAAGACAGATTAATAGTGAGTGATTAATAGTTAAACTATAGTGGTAAAAACAAAGTAATACTTTTCTCACTTTTTTCTTATTTTTCTTTTCTCAATATATAATATGTTTTGATGGATATAACTCTGTTCGTCCATGTAATTGATAGGACGGTGGTTAATTACTTGGTGTTGACTGCAGACTTCAGCTAAAGGCACTCATGGTAAGGCTGGAATCATTGTGTGTAACAAGAAAGTATCAAACCACAAAGCAATTGTTTCTTATGTCCCAAATACAAAACATACCCTAGTCTACTCATCATTTTGTCGCAAGATTTTGTAGAAAATGTGCTATGTTTTAAACTCAGAACAAATATTAATGGCATAAAATAAATGTTGGCACTGTCATGCTATGTGGTGGTTCCAAGACACTTGTGCTCCCAAAAGATATGTACCATTAAACATTACAAATTAAACAGCATGGACCAAACATGGGTGTTAATTATTACACAGACGACAATCTCAACAAAACTATTTCCAGCGTAGTCTGATCTGTATGTTCTTTCAATGCGCTTTTTCAAAGTTTACCATTACTTGGCCCTTGAGCTAATATATGGATTCTCTGTTGAAGCCATTTGAGTAACATCATCCAGTGACTGAAGCACAGAGTAATTGACTCATCAAAATCCCTAGAGTATCACTGGTTAAATTAGATCTTTAATGTCTGTGATCTGTAATGCAACCCTACATTTATGAATGGTTTTTTGTTTGACCAGACAAAAATTATGTTAAGTGTTTTTGATTGCAACCATGTGGGAGTACTGTGGGTGCCAGGACACACTAGGAGTAGAAGGTGAGGACACTCTGGTGGTTGCCACGCACCAGGAGGATGGGAGGCAGGTCTTTGGACAATGTGTCCAGCCAGCACATGTAGAGGGCACTGGACACCGTCCCTTTCCTGGCCAGGGGCATGCTCCTGTGGGGGAGAGAGAGCAAGGGGGTGGGACACCACGATGGTAACGGTTGTAGGTATGAGTGACAGTGGCGTCAGACTGTGAGATATAAATACACATGATGTCCTGTTACACTTACATCACAATGAGGTTTGCTGTGCTGGAGTGCTCTTTCAACAACTCATTCAGTCTAATTTGACGATTCGTCTGGAAGAAAAAACACATATTTCACAGACTTTATACTATAGTGAAGATGTACTTCTGTTTACCATATGAATAATTATCTTTGGCCTCCTTTATAGAGAACAGATACATACCATAAGCAAAAGAAAAAAGCTTTGAAAATCCCAAACACATTTCTAACTTTGTGGTTTTCATTGTTTTTAAACACATGCATCATGATGCAGTCATGATTTTGTGAACAGCTGCTTGTTGACTTGAATGACTACTTCCCATGCAATGCACTTTATTTTACATGTCAAATGTTTATCAAGATAATGGGTGGGAAATGTATTTCAATCACATCCATGGGATTTGGGTGCTCTTGCACTTTTATCTAATGTTTATAGATTGTCTGTAATGTTTATACTGTCTATCAATATCCATTCCCACTAAGTGCATCTCTTTGTGTCCCTGCTTGTGTGGGTGGTCCTGCTGGGCCACACCTTTGCCCTGTAGAGCTCCAGCTCATTATCCGTGATCCTCCAGGGCTCTTGGGCCTTCAGCCTCTCCGCAGCCTCCTGCTCCATGTCATCCTCCCGCAGACGGTACGGCTCCATCATCTGCTCAAAGGCCACCTTACTGCAGGGACACAGGCAAAACCCCTCACTACACAGGAGCTGCTACTGACACTTATGAGGACACAGTCAATCAGTCAGACAGACAGACAGAGAGACAGACAGATGGACAGATAGACAGATGGATAGACAAATTTACTTTGATTTCTTTGGCTTGGTGTTGATATCTCCAATGACAGTGATATCGGAGAAATCAATTCTGAATTTGCTGAGGAGAGCTGCCATCCTAGTGGAGAGGAGGAAGGGAAGTGGAAAGTTAGAGGAATAAGCCCGAACATGACAGTGCTTCAGCAGGAAATATGTATTCTTAAGCATAAAAAGACATTTTGAATGAACCTTTTGCAAAAAAAGTAAACTCACGCTCTGCGGTCATGGTCAATCCTATTGATTTTACCACCAATGAAGACACGAATTTTGCAGTCATTCCATTTCTTCTTGTTGGTGAGTAAATATGGAATCAGTAGAGTGAGTCCTGGAAAAGGAATACATTTGTATTTAAACACTGCCCATGCTCTCACCTGAGTAACTCTACCCAGAATTCTTGCAATATGTGACTTTAAAATCAAAATGATTTTACAGAAAAAGTATGATTAGCATACCTCCATCATCAAATAGCCACCACACGTCAATGGTACCCTTGCCCTGTTTCTTCCGGAACTGTTGACTGGCCTCCAGAAGTGTCTGATCAGCCACACTCAGTGGCACACTGGGGTGCTTAGTATCTAAACATCAACACCACAGGCAGTCACGTCATATGGAACCTTTGCATATTCACAACATCACATTTCATATTGAGCCATGCTAGCTATGTTTCAGATCATTCTCATAGGCATATGGCACCTGCCTCTATGTATGAGGGGGCTGCTCTGTGTGCTGGTGCCTTTCGATGAGGGTTTGGAGACGTCACTGTCCGAGTCTCTGCTCTGGCTGATGGACACCACAAACTCTTTCATCCCAGGGGCCTTCTCTTGGCATGACATCAGCTCATCTGGGAACAGCAGGACAGGGCAACATGAATGTCAAGTACACATATAATTGTATATTGTACATAGTTCCTATAGGGTTTGCCTATACCCCATGCCGCTTACCTTGTCCATGGATGTGTGAGATATCCAGGCCCTCTTTCAGCCTGAAGAGCACCACTCCATACTGCAGGTCAAAAGCATCACTAAAACAAATACACACAGTCACACACCACAATATGCTACATGGAAATTATAGTGGAATAATTGAAGCTCTTTTCTACGGCATTCATTTTTTAAAAAATATTTAGACAAGTAGGTTTGATTGTGGTGGGAGATTGTGATCTTACTGAATTGTATTGATGTAAATCTCCACGTCTTTCATTTCTCCTTCCCTCCAGTTATTCTTATACCCTAACACCAATGTGTTGGTCTTCAGACGACCCAACCCTGTGGCCTGAAAATACACGTACACACACACGCACACACACACACACACAAACATGCACGCACATTACGTCTCAAAAGTTATCTATAGTAACTTCATCGTGTACTATAAGAACTTCACAGATTTGCCAAATTGCCAGTGCTTTGGTCAGCTCTGGAAACCTAAAGTTACCTGCAGAAGGTAATGTGCTCCATCCCGCAGGTCTTTAGCAAAGACAGGTGAGTAAAAGGCTTTGGTATGGTTCTTCAAAAGCCAGCGCTGATACCGAAGCTGGTCACCTAGTATCTCCTTGTAGACTGGCCTCCGTGTTCCCTACATATATGGAGTCAAGAGTCATATATCAGTCATTTGATGTCAACTTAGAGGTGGATTCATAAGGTGTAGAGATCTGTGTAAAATAGTATGCCCTCATGAAAGGGTTATCTATCATACAATTTTGTAAGAGGTAAATCGTATTGGTCATATTTGATGATGGCCTTACCGTACGGACATGTCCACAGACCATGAGCCCCACATTTTTGGTGAAAGAATGTACCAGGTTGAGTAGTGCTGGACGGGAGTTGGGATAGCCCGTCATCACAAGGCACTGTGGTCTGGACATAGCAGTGATATCAACATTAAACATTATTCATCGCTTTTCTAACCAAACACTCTCATTAGGCTTTTAAAGTGCCATAATGTTTTATGATCTCTTATTGTCTGCAAATGATTGAAATAATCCATGGTCAATATGACAACATAAGCTCTGCTCCACTGATGGCCTGAGTAGCCTACCGGAAGTTTTTGATGTGGTCCTCCACTCCAGTGAGGTGCAAACAGTGGGACAGAGCCTGGTTATACATCAGTGCTTGTGTGGATGAGCCCCAGTTCACATCTGTAATATTACAAAATAGACACCATCCATCATCCATGTCAATCAATTGCATTTGAATTGAATTTGGGGGGGGGGGGGCTAAGAGATTTTTTTAAGCCTTAGGGGAAGGCCCAGGAGAATTTTTTTGGCCTGGGGGGAGGGCCGAGGAAAATTATTTTTCCCTGATCAATGATCCGTTTTCGATATTTTAAAAGGTTTGTAGGCCAAAACATGATTCACGTCTCTTTGACAGAGTGGGCGAGTCCGAAAAGTCGCAACCCTACCTGAATCTCCCACAACCCCCCTCGTAAACTTGCAGGTTTTTAAACATGGCGTCTAGTGAAGCAGCGAGGCGCAAACGTGGTGACTTTCTGCAAAGACGAAGCAATGTCCGGGCAGCTTGTATGTTCACCCGAGATTACGAATATCATTACAGTCCCTTAATGCTGCAGATACACTGCAGATACACTGGAAAAGCTCAGCTCAGAGGTTACGCTTGTTTCACTTTACTGGCGAATCGTAGCCCTTAATGAAGTCACATGAGCTACAATAAAGTTTGGGAACGTAGTAAACAAATTGGCAGCATCATCGCTCTAAGAAAGTGCATCAAGCTTAAAATTGTCACATTTATTGAAATAACGAGAAGTTCTATGTCCTCTTCAGCAGAGTTAAAATCAGCTGGTGCTGCAGATATATTATAAATAAATACATAATGTGCCACTGTAAATTAAACACACATATTTCTGTTTTCCAGCAACTTATTAGCAAGCACATGCCAATATTTTACAGCATTGAACAATATATTCAATGAAATAGCCTACCAACATGCTGCATTAAATGGATCCATAATCCAGTCTTACTGAGCACTGCTGGTTGGGAAATATTTTTGAAATAAACTGCAGGGATGTGACGTAAGCCTACTGTTTAATACATAGGATCACAAGAGTGGCTCCCGAATCAGACGTTTCAGCGATTTCACTCAGATTCTCAAAGGCATTAATATACTGTCGCGATCGAGGCGCCTGTCCATACCTCGAGTTTTTTGGTGAATGCAGTAATCTTATCTGCTAGGTGAGGTAGGTGCTTGTCTTTGCCTTGTAACTGGAGATTTAACTCATTGAGCTTTCCAAATATATCGCTAAGATAGGCCAGCTTCATCAAGACATTTTCATTAGTGAACGTGCTTGCAGAATCGTATGCGCTCTTCCTCCAAGAAGAGGCGACACAGAGCTCAAACACGCGCGACAGTAACCTGACTCTCGCCAGATGAATTTCGTTCCGCTTAGCTCCGCCTAGCTTCACTCACATCCATCTGGGACCTCTTCCATTGAGGCCTAGTCCACAGGTACCAAACCGATCTTTTTTTCCTCCGTCTTCCCTGGAACTGTATCAAGAATATTTGCGTCCAAACGGATCCATCTCAACACGACTCAACACGTTACTTCATTCCCCAGGCCTATAGGTGGCACTGTTTCTTTACAGAAATTGACCAAAACTTGCGCTTTACAAACAGACAGAATAGGCTACGACGAAATGGCTAGTGCAAGGAAACCAGAATTGTTTGTGTGGACTGATGGTGAACTGTCAACTGTACTCAACTGTAAAACTAATAAACTTTATTTTACGGTTTGTGAAGGGTGCAGTCCCGTCCTTTATTTGGCTAACGCAGGTAGGCCTACCAATCACCTTTACTTTCTTTGGTTGTAGGATAGTCCGTGATTCACATTAGTTTTGGCTATCACCGCAATTAGGCTACTAAACGCAAGGCTTACCTAAGTTCTAGGCTATTCTGTCGCCACATTTATAATATTGCTATAAAACCTTCGTTAGTAACAATCAATACTTTTGCCTGCATCAAATTGCGCATTTGCATTCAGTGTGCTACCATCGGCTTAACGTGAGTTCTAAGCGTCTTTGTATGCTTATATCTGATTTCACTTGACTGTGAATGTATGTATATATGTTGTAAGACATGTAAAATAAATGAATGACACTGGCACTACGCACAAATTAATGTAGGCTAGCCTAAACTTACACCGCACTTTCCTAATAACTTAAGTTCTCTCGCGTCACTGACAGTAGCTAGAATGCATAAAAAAACACAGAAAAAAACAGTGTTCAGTCCACCATAATCATAAGCTATCGGCACTGCGCAGCACCAGTTGTGATATTTATCTTACGGAGTGTAATCGTAGGTAATGTCATGTATGAAAACTAGTATTGTTAGGCAATACTATAAGTGCAAGTCCAGGGCAGCTGAGGTGTGGCGATGACATCATCGACACGCAAGCAGGATGTGCGGTTTAAGCTGTCTAAACTAATTCAAACGGGCTAACGGTTTCAGATTTTTCCACTCTGGGACCAGTTTTCAAAAAAGTGCAGTTTCGGGCAGTGCGTTTACAGGATTCGTTTGGACGCTCGGCCAAGACGAAGCAAAACCTCTGCGTTTAACCTAAAAAGCGTCTCCATGTGGACAGGCCCTGAGAGTGATTTCGGCACCAGATTTTATGGTAGAGCCAATCAGGACGCAGGGCGGGAGTTTCATAGATGTGACATAGTGTAAGCGACTGTGAGACTGTTATCAGTGTCATGGGTTGGCTTCGATGTGAGTGGTTGAAGTAGTACGTCAATAGATGACGGACAAGTGGCTTATCCAATCATATGCAAGCATTTTTTGATTAGGCCCAGCCTTCTGAAGCAACACTTCAATGGATTGATCCCAGATGGATGAGTGGAGCTAGGCGGAACAAAATTCATCTGGCGAGAGTCAGGTTAGCGCGACAGCACTTTACCTCGGGAAAGCCACCTTGCCTCGCTGTGAAACAGTAGGCTACAGCTGTGTGGTCAGCTCCCATCTCCTCGCAAAGTGCGGGGAACAGATGCGCTTTTAAGGGCCGGGTCTGGATGAAATTCACCACTCTCACAACCTTGTTCAAAATCTCATTCAGGTCGGGACTAAGCTGCCTTGACACGAGCGCTTCCCTATGAATAACACAGTGTGTCCATTGCGCACCGGGTGCTACCTAGGCCTAGGCTACAGATAAAAAAAAAAAAAAACAACTCCTGTTTTCACATCACTTCGCGCCCCACCTGGCATGTCTCCGCGACCCAGTAGTGGGTCGCAACCCACAGTTTGGCCTAGGCAGAACTTTTGCAAGATGAAGATCACACAAGTCACCAGGCATACCGGTATGTGAGTTCAATTCAATCTTTATTATTTTTATGTAGCAAAAACTGGTAGAAAAAGGCCCACTCTGATATTGTAGATTGTAGAGATCAGCGCTGCGTGTGTACCCGTGTGTGTGTATGTGTGCTTATGACATTTGCTGGCCGTTTTAACCTTGTAAACGTCATTTTTCGACCAGTTTTATTTGATTCACGTAGGGGGGAGGTCCTAGGAGAATTTTTTTGAGCCGGGGGGAGGCCCCTGGAAAAAAAAAATTGACTAGGGGGGAGGGCCAGGCAGAACATTTTTAACCCGATTGTCTGGCGACTGGCCCTCTCGCCCCGCTAAATATCGTCCAGTACCTTCTATTATACCAGTGAATAGGTCTAGAAATAAGTGCTATACAGTGAGCTTCACTAAAACACATAAAGCAAGTTGATTGAGCTACAGGTCTGATTACCTGGTTTCTTGTAGCTGACATAAATGTAGAGAGCCATGACGATGACATTGGTTACAAGGGCGGCCCACCAGTTGATGACAAACATGACCACACAGCACAGGATTGCTCCAGCCAGGGACACCCACTTATTGAAGTATTTAAAACTGGGACGCCAACCTGGATTTAGAGGAGACAATATCAATTAGTTGGCAACACCATTGACAAGTCCCTTAGTTTACAGTTCTTTAAAGCATATGTTCTGATGTTTCTTCAACATATTTACCTCTAATCAATGATACTGATCTAAATAAGTATCTATCAATAAATTATTTTGTACATAATATAATATTATATAATATTATATAATATAATATAATGTAATATAATCATGATATATGTCATTCATTTGTAGTCTTACCACCTTTAAAACTGTTTACTGTTCATTTCTTTTATTTGTAAGTCGTTTTGGACAAAAGCGTCTGCTAAATTCCTTAACCATAACCTTAAACATTTAGGCTAGAAATCTAACGCTTCAGTAGAATAGATAGTAGAATTCCGACTTCCTCAACTAAATTCCCCTTGGGCCTCTTACAATTAAATACCGTCCAGCAATACCGATCATTACTGGAAACAACATAAAAGCCTCTCAGCCATGTCAGTGATAATTATTTTGCCTATTTAACAGTGAGATGAAGCATTTGTCATGTTTATTTTGAATAGCACAAGGCCCATCAAGGCATGCGAAGACAACTTCTTATATTGTTCTCATTGGCTTTTTTATCATCCATGCAAACTACAAAGGAGCAATGCTGAGGAGCAATGCTGGCCAGCCATGCAGTGAGTCATCCACACCAGAGATCAAAGGAACAGGAAGAGGTAAGAGTAGGACTATGTGGCTTCCAGTCCAAACATCCTGTAGATCCATAGCATTCCCAACCAGTGACTGCCATACCTGGGGAGTTGGCCAAGGAGGCGTGGAAGACGGAGAAGTTGATGAGGGCATAAGAGGCCAGGAAGAAGTTGGAAATGATGGGAGCGATGATGTTCAGCTCAGCTATTGGAATAAGAGAATAAGTGAAGTCATAATAATGTCCTGCTGATCTTCTATATGGTCTGCCTAATAGCAATATCAAACTCAAACGCACCAATCAGAATGAAGGCCAGCCCGATAAAGAAAGTCAGCAGGTATCCTCTCAGAGGCTCATTGTTTTTCCCATAACCCTTTGCGAACACCCCGAGGCCTGGGTAAATATTATCCTTACATAATGCCTGCAAAAGACAGAGAAACAGACAGCAATGGCCAGACCAATTATTTCCAACATGCCAACATCAGAATACAACCCCATAGACTACAACAGAACTAAAATGAATATATATATTGGAAACTGCTCAGGAATGGGAACTTATACTCTTCAAACAGACTCTCAACCACACCCTCCTGTTTGGCCCTCTTTGGAGAGAGGAGGCATGTCTTGTTGAATGACTTCCTAGGACTTTATTTCATGCATTAGGAATAACCCTGTGCAAAGTTTCAAATCTCAGACAGGCAAAGTGTAAATCTCTGAGCAGATGTTTCAGTAATATTTAGACCAATCAGAGAGAAGAGCATAGACAATAATCACAAAAGTCGTTACTTTGCAGAACTCACCTGGAAGACTTTGGGAGCACTGACGAGAGAGGCCAGAGCTGAGGACAGAGTGGCCGAGAAGATTCCAGCAGTGATCAGAGGGCCGAAGGCAGACACCGTGCTCATCACCTAGCAACAAAGTGGCATTCCTTCACATAAGACATCTGTTATGTTTCAGTGCATTTTTAACATCATGAAAAAAATACAAATACAGTATATCATAACTTCATATATACAGTATATTGTATACTGTATCCCATTGGAATTAGAATAAGTGGGTTCTTTCAATTACACAAAAATGGATGTTATTTATAAAAATGTAATCTGTAAAAGACCACATAAAAATCAGTTTATAGAGGAAAGTTGATAAAGTTCACTCAGGAGTATCATTAACTGACTCCATGTCCTTATCAACTCAACACTTTGTGCAATTTCACTTGAATGTGTCTCATGTCCTGACTGTAACCTTAATCTCTCCTCTAACCCCATGAATAAGGATCTGTTGTGACACCACATGGGTCAAACTTCTGTCACAACTGTGTGAAATGCAAGCCATCCGGAGGTGTGGTGTTCCAAGGCGTGACTGGAGAAGAATGGCACTATTTACAACGGGCACTCTGAGGGTGACCATATGACAGCAACAACAACAGCACACACACACACACACACACACACACACACACACACACACACACACACACACACACACACACACACACACACATCTGTCCAACAGCAAAAACAGAAGGCCATTCTCTGCACAAGAATACCATTCCAGGACACCCCTTATGACTCAGGTATCAATCAGAGGGAAATAATCCAACAGAACATACACAAACTCACATAAACACAAACACAGACACACACAAACGCACACACACACACACACACACACACAAACACACACACACACGCACACGCGCACACACCCACACACACACACACACACACACACACGCACACGCACACACACACACACATTTTAACTCAGTATTTTGTAGTGTGATGACACACTGTGGTGTCTATTTGGAAGTCGATTTGGTACATCTGGCTGATTTCTGTGCCTTTGTTGTTGACCTTATTGTTTCAAAGACTTTGAGGTGAGGTTGGGAGGAGAGTCAGTGACACATATAGCAATGTCTACATGATACAACAGTCCTTTACATACCTGAAAGTCATTTTGAAGGCCAAACTTACAGCCTCCTTCCTTACAGATGGAGAAGTCATAGCCAAGTGTGCAGGCAGCGTCGGTGCAGTTAACGTTAGGCATTGGGATGGTGTCATTATGGTCCCCTGTGGCATCTCTGACTATACAGGATCCTGTTGAGGTGATCCAGTCAGAAGACATCAGCATCCAGGACAGACAGGATGACATGAGATTTCAGCTGAAATATCTAACTGATTCTATTACTACTCATTCTTAAATATAGTTTTATGTGACTTTCATAAAGTGTGTGTGTGTGTGTGTGTGTGTGTGTGTGTACAGTAAGTGTATGTATATACCTGCTGAAACGGCTACAGCAAGATAAACCACTCCAGTTATCAGGATGGCCAAAAGGGTTCCCTTTGGAATGGATACCTGTGGATCCTATGAGAACATATAACAGTCTCAGACACCAGTAACTCATCACCAGACACAGTTGTGAATAGCAAAGTCTCAGACACCAGGAACTCATCACCAACACAGTTGTGAATAGCACATTCAGAAAAAGGCCACTGTGATCGCCGCATAGTAAAGGACTCACTGAAAGGTCTCCAGATATGTTTGCTCCTGCAAGGATGCCAGTGGCAGCAGGAAAGAAAATGGCGAACACAGAGAAGAAGGTCTCTTCATCTCTGAAGTCTGGGCCCATGTTTTCCATCATAATGGCGGCTTTTGAGGAAGAAGAACACCTTTTAGAACACCTTTTATAGCATGAGGTTGCTCCATGAAGTTATATGGCACATTGAAACTCTTTTGTAAGTATTTTGTAAGAATTTAGATTCCTAGACCAAATTCCTTGACTAAGATGTGGAGCAATGTCACTCAGTGGCCTCATCATGCTTTACAGGTAAACTAGAATATGACCATTTCATACCATTATAACCAAAGATTCCCATGGGCTCCTTTGATTCATAAGGAATAAATGTTCCGATGAAGTAGTTGGCAATGGCCAACACCAGAATCACCATGAGGACAATTTGAGCCTGAGGAAGCAAGAGTCCATTTTTAAGTGTTACATTTGGTCTGTGTAAAAGAGAATGTCATGTTGTACGGCACACATAGATCATCAAACTCTGACCTTGGCCTCCCACTCCATTCCAGCCACCGAAATGCCGAGGAGAAGAATGACGGTGAGGGTGCCGACAATGCGGATGTCATTCAGTTCATCAGTCATCAGGGCATCCACACTCTGCCATACAAGACCACAGACTCATTAGTTGAACAAAAAACTAGTGAGCTAGCAGTCTATTTCATCCATTTGGTCTTTTCAACCATATTGTTCCAGGGAGTCTATGCTGCTCGTGAAATACTGAAATGACAGTGGGCTGGTTGCTGCTGCTTATACTTGTGTTTGTGTTATTCCTTTGCAGAGGAGAAGAGTTACTTACATCCAGAAGCTCTACAACCGTTTCAGCAAAGCCTACAACATACATTGCCACTGCAACGGCATTAGCAAAGGCGAAGATAAGCCCAATAGATCCACCAAACTCAGGGCCCAAGCTTCGGGATATCAAGTAGTATGCTCCACCTTAAAAAAGGTCATTGGTGTTCAAAATGAAAAAGAGTTAAGTGAAACACAGAAATAATTTATTGTAGGTTTTTTTTCTATATATATTTCTTAGGCTGAAAGTGCTGCTTTGAGGCTGTAAGACATTAAGAAGAATGGTTACCTCCTTTCACAAAGCCATTGGTTGCTATGGCAGAGGTAGAAAGGCCAGTGATGGTGGTTACCACTACAGCCATCAGAATAATTGCACACGAGAGAGCTGAGAGATAAAGTAAAATCTATATCATAAAAATATCAAGACATAGAAGACAAAGTAGACATAGAGGACATTTCTCAACCATTAAAAAAAGTCACTCTTTCACTCACTCACTCACATCAATCAATTTAAAATCAATTAATCAATCAACCAACCAATCAATCAATTAATTAATAAATAATTTAATAAACAAACCAATCAATCAATAACTCAAAATATGAGACATATATAATTGATTATGATCAAATGAATGGCTTGACATACCAATTCCTGCCTGGCCCACTATCCATGACATGCGAATGAAGAGCATGACTCCCCAAATGTTCAGCATGCATCGGATCTGTGAAGATGACAGAGAAATACCCGCATGTTTTATCTATCCACAACTTTAATCTGAAGAGATTTATGCCTAACTGGGTAAATAGGCTACTATGTATGACGTATGTTAACTGTTTCAAGTCATTACTATCTTATAATATAATAATAATAATAACTTGTGATGTGATGCTGTGATGAACTGACATCCCTGAACAAATGTGTACATTAAACAAAAGAAAAAAATAGTGTGTCTGCATCAGCACTGACCAGGACTCCTTTAATCCAGCCAAACTTGACAGCTGTTCCCTTGGACTCCGGCTTCTCCTTTGCTGGCACCCCCTCCATGGCAGTGAACTCCTCTCCACTGGCAAAAATATCCTCAAAGGGTTCCTGAGGAGGGTTCCAGGATGCAAACAAGTTCATACAAATATCTCTCTTTTCTTTTCTGCTTAATATTAGACATGCTCATGTCTCACCTCCAAGTTACAGTAATATGCATGGTGTTCTATTGGGAGCTAGGATAGGTTTTATACAACCTCATTTGGACCTAGGAACCTAAAAATGGGTGTGAAGAGATTTTCCTGCTCCATCTTCTTAAAAATGCTGTATGAGATAATGAGCTTGATGGATTTACACAGCTGAGTTTTTTTACTTAAACTTTGACTGTAACACAGAAATTCATTCATGAGCTCCTTCCAAGTGATCGCCTTGCTGAATTAAACATTCCGACACGACACGCTGTGGTGCACGTATTCAGGTCACGTGCCCATGGGGACCCAGGTTCCAGTCCAGCCCATATCATGTCCCGATCCTACCCCTCTCTACCACTGTCACTCTCAACTGTAATGTCAGATTAAAGGCACAAAAGCATCCAAAAATACGTGGGGAAAAAAAACAAAACATTGAGGCACACATAATTTACCTCCACCTACACAGCACAGAAGTACCTACTACTACTATTTTCACCTGTTTCTTCTGAGTTCTCAAAAAGTGCAAGTGCACTCAATTGCCTTTCTTATCTAAACATAAAATGCATCAACATTTATATTGTATTATAAGGGCATAAAACTGTGGACAGATGTTTAGACTGCATTAGGAAATGAATAGCCATTTGATTTACTGTCTATATTTGTCAAGTGCAGAAGGTAAAATAGAGTTGACAAGTCTTGAAGAAAAGTTTTGTTATTCCAGGGAAAGGTTCACTTTTCACCAGATACTGGGAGCACAAAACTAATGTAATGCTTTAAACAACTACCTTATAATTTACTTATATTGCACCCAACAGGAATACTTCTAAATGTATGTACATATCGATAATTTAAAGATGATGTTGATGATTCCTATCCATGCACTTTGCAAGTTGTTTATTGTTATTATTGTTTTCCTAAGAGGCGTTTAAGATCCTGCTGTTTGTTTGGACATACTCAAGGGTTATAATTGCGCCCTTATTGCGCGCACAAGGTCCCGTGGCAGGGCTGAGGTCTGTCCGTGACAGGGCACACTGGAGCTCTCTGCGCCGGGCGCAGGGAACACAGCGCCATTGTTGTAGCGGCGGCCGTGCACCAGTGCCTAGCGTGTGGGCAGTCAGAGAGCCTGTATTGTCCCCGGGACAGGCGTGTGGGTGAGGCCCCTGACATCACACAGTCCATTCAAAGCCGTGAAAAGAATGGTGATTCGGTCTCAGGTGGGAGGGAATGCCTCTCACATGACAGTTACTGTTAGATCTGTGGCGCAAAATACAAGGCCCTAATGATGCAAGGGAATGTCTTATAGATATTATCGTTTGCATCTTAGTTTAAAAAAACAGATATAATTACATGTCAACACTCCATCTACAAAAAAGTTTGATGTCAACAATAAGCAGATGCAGTTATTCGATACCAGGTCGTTATGCGTACCAATGCGTAAAAGTCTATTAGATTCAGTTTACCTTATCAAGCTCATCGTGTAGCTCTGAGAGCGACGGTCGGATTAACTTTTCTCCAAGAGTTGCTTCTGTCTGCCGGTAGAAGTCGATGTTGGGGACAGCGTCAATGGTGTTGTGGCCAAATGTCCGCATGTAGTAAGTGCTGGAATGGGTGTCGGAAAAGTGCGTTTGGCCCGAGGAATACAGACTGCCCTCGCTCTTGACGGTGTCCCCATTTTGGGCAAAGTCAGTGGCTTCGGGGGGATTCGTGGATCCACTTGGATCAAGAAAACCAACCACCCGAAACCTGCCCTTTGCTTCCTCGGCTCCCGCCGGCTTAGTTCCACTGGAAGCGGCTACTCCGGCAGCTTTGGAGGCGGCTGCTGCCTCAGCCACTACGTCCACCTGGAACCGACTCTGACCTTGTCCGGTATCCATTGACTTCAGTACAGGTTTGTGCCCTGTGGACGGTGATGAAGGTGGTTCAGACATATCACCAACTTTGAATTAGGCCTCAAATATGTAATGATTCTCCAGTTATTGTCTCAAGGTGGCAACATATTAGCCTAATGTCCCGACAGAAACTGCTAGTCTTGTGCGCATCGTATTCTTGATGTATAGCCTACTAAAGCGCAGGCTGCCTTGTCAGCGATTAAACAACACAGACATGACTTTAAATCAGTCTGTGTCATTGAGATGCGGCTGCAGGGAGGGTCTGTGAGAGCATGTGAGAGTGGACCTTGCGTCATTACAAAGATGCTCCGCCAACCCCCATCTCACTGAGATTGTGGCTTGTAAATGTTTACTGGCTTTCTAAGAAGCATTTGAAATTACACGACATGGATTACACTGTATGGAAATTAAATGGATTGTGCGCAACCGGTTCTCATCTAGACCTCGCCAAAGTTTACCCAAAGAAATGCGCAAAACCGAAATCTGAAACTTCCCTGTGATTTAACCCGTACTTTTGAGCATGGTCATCAAGTCATAACAAAGCGCGAGACAGAGAGAAGTGATATTGACGATATAAATGTTTTAAGGTTCGATGCTCATCTGTGTGCAATCATGTATACGGTCGAGTGGCTAGGTTTTGGCAACAGGTGACAGCAGCTTTTTCAGCATCAACATGTTTTATTTAATGACGGAGGGCATCACAACGCAAACTTTTAAAAGCCCTCAAAGAAAACACTCGATCATTTGTGTTTTGCATCCTCTAAAGAGATAAACAATTGTTTTGTGTCAGGGGGAATGTCATGCAGCTGAATTACCATAAAACACAACGCTCTCTTTATTCTCGACGCTAACGCAGGGTACATGAAAGGGATTGTGAAAAATGTTTCTACGATACAAGCTGTAATCAGAATTCTTCATTACACTTTACAGCCTAAAGCAACCCTTAGGCTGGAATATACAGTAATTGTGTGTGCAGAAGCGCATCTATTCTACAGAAATGTTGTTATCAACTCATAACATACAAAAGTAAAGTTATGCTTAGTAATAAAAGCTATTGTGTTTTCTATTATTACATCAAAGATTCCACTCAGCATTATCAAACAGCATGAGGTCAACTGGTCTCAACAAAATAATGGTTAAACCAAGCCAAGGCCATAGGCTCCATTTTCCATGAGCTCTTTACCCCCTTGGGTTTTCAGATACCTCCGTTGTCATTGAGGTATCTGTGCAATCACTAACCAAGGACCACGATGAAATCTGCACTTCCTAAAGGAGACAGTTACACGGTTATCAGCGTTGCATTTCTGACATTTCACTTGAAATAGCACTTCCTGATGTAAAACAACAGGTCGGTCAAGTACTTTAGTCCTAGTGCTATTCAACAAAATAATGTAGACTATAAAATATCCCTATGCTCCAGCATTTCAGAAATTACTTCTAATCAACAATGAAGCATTTATCAAGTTTTATCCTAAATTTTAGCAACGGTTTCAAGATTCTGCTAGGCCTATAATATGAGATGTTGATTTCTAACATTTTCTGTGATACCTTGGTTAGCCTATATTGGACTGCGTTTGAACGAAAGTGCATCAACCGTAGGCTATAATATTCGTGTTTAAGGCAGAATCGTGTAGACCCATTATTATCATCATTCGTTTTCATTCTCATCATTCTATCTTTCTAATTGTCCATCGCCTACTTGGGAATTCTTAAACATTTAGTCATAAGCCAACACACATGCCCTTTACCCATTTTACCTTAGGTGTGCACTTTTTCTACTAGCAGCAAGGTAAGCTTCCTCGGAAAAGGTTAATAAGCTGAAATAGTATGACAGACAGATAACAGCTAAGCAAGTGTCAGTGGATTGAGTTACCTAGTGTGTATCCACTGTTAAACAATCTCAACATTCTAGGAAGGCTAACAATTGGTTGCGTCACGACGACCATCCAAGGCCGCAACAAAAGAGACAACAGGATTGTAAACAAAATGTTTTTTTTATTTTATTTATCAACTTATGGTGATATGAAAAGTAAATGAATGCACCTTGTAGAATGTTTGTTAGAATGTAATACAAACATGCTTCAAAAGTGAGATGTGTGAGGGTTGTGTCAAAATCCTAACCTGAAAATGATTGATGACCATAGTGTTCAACCCACTCCAGCTGGGGATTACCTAAAACAAAATACTCATTACATACTCCTTTCTGCACATGCATTACAGTTTTTTACAAAGGCCTACATAGGCCTATACTAAGGTAATGACTGGATTGTGTTCCGTAAAGTAATGAGTGTTTACTCATGTGAAGAGAGAGAGTGAAGCACTGGTGATTTAGTGTGGCATTTTGATGGGTTGTGTTTGAAAAATGAAATCAAGTTACTTCCTGTTCGATTTTTGTGTGTTAAGTAGAAAATTGTGTGTGGTGTTTTGCAAAATGGGTTTTAGTCAATTGAAAACTGAGTCAAACACTGAGAATTAGTGTATGGTTTTGCAGATTTGGTGTGGGGTTATGATGTTTGGAAGACATGTTTAGAAAATTGTGTGACAAGCAAAGATTTAGTGTGTAAGCATTTGAAAAAAACTGTAACTAGGCCTATATTTTATAAGGAAAGTGATTGGCATACCAACTGCATTGTGCAAGCTGGCATCTTCCAAAGAGAGCAGACCCACAGTAAAGGATCTGGCGTTCCAGGAACAGGACTTGCACTCAGCATCAGTAAAGAAACAGTGCACAGACACACAGAAACACTAAAATCAAAAATATCCCACAGTTACCGAAACCTCAAAGAGCAAAACATCAGCCCAGATTTGCACAACTAAGCACATTATCAGTATCATACTTTTTGCAAAACAGTACACACATTGGTTTACAAAACTCATTCCTCTACTTTATACACATAAACTCAGAGAATGTCTCATCTTTACAATTTCAAGGCACTACCTTCCAAAATACACACCCATAAACACAATTATCGGGTGTGAATATGCTCAGTCCTAAACACGGGTCAACAGGGGAGCCCTTGTCAACAGAAATTGAAGGCAATGTAGCACAGAGAGGAAGAGACACTGAAAAAACTGAAAACTATGGTTGTGCAGATTTGGGGTTATGGTATTATATAGGGTAATGGGGTTATAGTGACATGTTTACTGTAAAAAATTGTATGATATGCATAACATTTTGTGTGTAAGCAGTTGAAGAAAAACTGTAGCGTTCTTCACAATTTGGAGAGAAAAAGGTCCTCAATGTACAGGTCTGGTCTTATGTGTCGTGTTTGGTCTGTATATTCTTGTACTCTAAAATATCCTCTAATCCTACTTGAACAATATTACTAAAAAAGATTAATAAAAATCAAGCATACACTATATCCTAGGAAAACTTTTTTTTTCAAATGTGTTTTGTATTGAGTACATTAGTGTGTAACTGATTCAGACATAATCAGATCATATGATGGATGTGTTTGTGATATGACAACAAAATAGAGTTTTGATAAATAGTTGTATAGTTTTGACTGAAGTATTTCATTTTGCAAAAGAGATAAGGGATTCTGCTAATTGGGTGTAGTGTTGTGTTAATTGTGTGCAGTGTTTTTTTAAAAAAAAAAAACAGCCCTTGTTTTCAAAATTGTGCTAAAGCAATTGTAAAAAAAAAAAACATTTTTAATATGGTGGGTTTTGTATGTGGATGCTGTTAGGAAAGCACCTCTGATACACCCACTGAGAGAAAACTACCTCAAAAGCCTGTTGCACATCTGTTACAGCCAAACATGCCTTTCAAACGGCCAATCATAGCAAAGCAGAGCAAAACCTCATTCCTCTACCTGCTACTGAACATGCCCCTGTTCAAATACCTGACGCACCGAGTGCATTACACCCCCAAGTGGCTAAAATAAGTAAGACCAGTAAACCCACGATGCATTGTGTACCTTCTTACAGTAATGATAGTGAATGTAAATTATAGTGTGATTTACATAAGGAAAAAACATGGCTGTACACAATTTTGGAAGAAAAGAAGATTTGTCATTTTACATTAAAGCAGTGCACAAGAAATCTTTAGATTTGTAATTTCACATTAAAGCAGTGCACAAAAAGCCTTTTCACTGTCAGTGTCAGAAATTCAAACAGTGATTTTCTTGAATTCTCTCTTACCGTAATAACAAATTAGCTGATACCATCCCCCTGAAATCAGCAGTCCTGTCTGACCATCCCATCTTACCGGCAATAGCTTTTCCAACCTCTTGGAATGCTGCAGAGCTACTCTTTACTTGTGTTATGTCTCATAACTCAGGTTTGAAAGAATGACATGCACTAAGGGTGACTATAGGGATGACTGATTTTTTGGAAAGTAGGAACATGTTCTCATCAAACTAAATGATCACAAATGTTTATTCAAACTCCCTGTGGGATAATTTTTATATGTCTCTCATTGAATGTTTAGTATACCTTACATACATGTAGTGAAATCTAATTACCATCCTCTTACTCTGACCCTTGTATCATCTGAAACCCCTATGTTGGAATGTTTTGACTTAAGAAAGCTAAGATAACCCTGTGTCACTGAACTAATGGTGACCCTCAGGATGAGGGGTGGTAAACATTTCTTATCTCTGTTAAAAAAACAGATGGTTAGGCGATCACTGGTGGGTGACAACTTGTGATTTTCCATGGGTGTGTGTTAAGGGTATAAGAGTTGGCTTCACCCACAGATGTGTGGGCTTGTTACTTTGACATTTCATGTGGGTAACATGCTCCCGGCGTTGTAAATAAAGCTGCAGTCTCACACCAGTTGTCTTGGATTCATTTTGACCACATTAATTGCGACGAGGATGGGATTACCTATCTATGAGGCACAGTGAGGAGGACCAAAGGCACAGGCCCCTCACCATGTCGACTGGAGGGAGATCACTTTGTGATCTTGGGAGAAGGCTGTCATTGGCAACAAACACTGCTCTGCGGCACCCAGCCTGGCCAGAGGGAATCCTCCTGTGTCTCGGATACGGTAATGACTGGATTTGGTGGTCACAGACAACGTGGTGGTGAGTCTCTGATTTTACACTTTTAGGTGGTAAAATAGGGAAGGCCTGTCCTACCCAAGAGAGGGGTAGTTGAGTGCACATTTCCTATCAGGGATAGTGGTAGTGGCCTTGCTGCCTATGCGTAGGTAGCATTTGGTGCACATATTTCCTGCCAGTGATAGTGGTAGTGGCCTTACTGCATATGCGTAGGTAGTAAATTGAGTGCACTGTTTTTGGTTATGCAGATTGGTAAAATAGGCCTGAGAACATTGGGTATCTGATAAGATTGTCATTACATTTTGTTTGGTTTGCTCTGATTTTAGGCGTAAGGTAATTGGAAATAAAAATATCAAGGAGACACTAATATGGGGAGCAGTAAGAGTAAAGCTATTAACTTTCCTAGAGGAGTAGAGAATCCAGGGTGTTTAAGGGACATGTAGAGAAAGTATGAATCTGAATGTAATGTATAGATGGGAAATTAGCAGGTATGGAATAGGTGAACTGAAGGGCAACTTCATTCATCTGGAGTGTTGAGCATAGAAAAGCAAAATGAATGTAGGGCTATAGTAAAGAAGGGAAAAGAAAGTAGGTTAAAGAACAGTAGGAAAGATAGACCTGTGCAGACCTGAGAGAGAGACAAAGGCTATACGGAGGACATCATGGACTATGTTATGAGCCAACTTGTTACTTGGAGTACAGCAGTTCTAAAGGAACTGATTAATACACTGAAAACTATGAAAGGCTTGAAAGAAGAACACGGATGTGGCTGTGGGGCTAACCAGAGGAGAAGGACACTTAGCATGTCACTGTCACAAGGAAAATCAGAAACAGTACGGAGATCACCCTCCACAGCAGCACTCTCAAACTCCTGTCTGGTCTCAGCATGACAAAGCTGAATAGGACAGAGAGGTCTGAACAGGAGACCCTGTGGTGACACTTCTGATTTACAACTTGAACTGTTTTCCTCAACTCACTTTGAATGCAACAGCACAGCCTACTCAGCCAACTCTCTCTTTCTGTTAATGGGGATATTTTTTCTTTTTGAATGATACAGGAGCAGATATTAGTATGAAAGAAAATGATAGTGTAAGTTTATGACAATGAAAAGTGCATGTAACAGTTCAAATCAGAGAGAGTTCCTTACCCATGGGTAGTTAAATATAAAGAACATGTAGTAAAACAGCATTCCTCCTCAGAAGTGTTTGCTCCGAAAATGTACTGGACTGGGACTTGTGTAAATTATATCTTATAATTTCACTCACACATAATGGGGTTGGTTTAAAGGGACCATTAGCAAACAGCCTAGTATAGTATTAACATTTCCAGTCTCAGCCCAGGAAGATAAGGAAACTCCAAAGTGCTTGCATTTTGTGATGACATCTTTTCATGAGACCCCGGATCCACAATACTTACATAAATGGTACCAAGTAGGACATACAGTTAAGACTGTTTGCAAAACTCAATATTCTTATCCCCAGGTTGATTATTTAATTCAGTTGAGGTGTGGTAAATGCCAAAAATTGGACGCATGTCCAACACACCTTGGGTTATATGTATTATCATCACAAAAGACATAATTCTTCCAAAAATGGAGTTTTTGTAAAAGTCACCCCTGTGCAGAGACAGACCTTTGAACAGCTTTTTTGAACAGCAAGTTTGACTCTGAATGCAACATGTTTCTCTGTAATTGATATAAAAATGCATAAGTTACAATTAGAGCGGATGCATATTTTATTTTTCATTTGCGTTAATTTTCAAAGGACAACGTATACTTTGCCACATTTGCCACAAAGATACAGAGTCAGCGTCCGTTTTAAACAAAGCTCTGGTATCTTGCCTCTCAAAATTAATTCTGCTGTTATCAAGCATATCTCCAATGTCAATAATGTTTTACTAGCAAGTCCGTCGAGTGAGGTGTGCCAAATTGACACTGTGTCAAAATGAATATTCCTGGCCAGTGTGAGACAGCAGTTACTTATACTCATACTCATACTCATATACTCACTCCTGGCTGTTGCATCTTGCATCTCAGCAATAACTGCTTGTCCCAGACCCAAGACAAAGCCGCAAAACTTTTGCTTCCTAGGAATGATTGGCTACTGCCAGGGGCGCCTGCAGGAATTAATGCTATGGTACACACACCCGACCCATCGCCCATCGCCCCCCGCAAAAAAAATAACATAACAATATACTTAACATAACAACATCCACATGCAGTAATACAACAACAACGTCTACTATGACCTATTCATTTGGACAACTTGATACAGCCCTATACAGGCTAAAGTTACCTTGTTTTGTTCTTGACGTCTGGCTTTAAACAGCTGTAATGCAGTCTAACATTCTGAGAAGCACACCAATTGCCTACCTTGTTCTTGCCCATCTGGAATAAATCCTCTAGCTTTGCTGCCTCCATACTTTCTGTTGTTTAAACTTGTGATCCATCATGAGTACTGAATTAGTGAATTAGCTCAACATTGTGTGCTGATAACCATATATAGATAGATAGCCGAGTAAAAGAAAACAAGTAGCCTACGTGCCTGCATGCGTATTGTGTCTCCTGCTCAAACAAAATGTGTGCGCGTTAATTTTGATAAGTGTTCACTAAGTTACGTAATAGAAAATTGTAAATAGCCTGATTGCAGCTAATGGGATACTGTGCATAGTTGGGAAGGTATGGTGGGCCAATTTGGTGTGAATACACATTGCACACACACAGGGAAATTTTCTCTCGTTGTTGAGCCTGATGGTACGCACAGTGCGTACGGACGTACACCTGCAGGCGCGCCTGGCTACTGCCTAGCTTGGATTCTAAATTAAACAGAGAGGGCACAGCCTCTCCAAGCATGTGCAAATACATGTAAAAAACTTGATTGACAATGTGACTTGGACTGACAATTATGATATAAAATCTTTACATATTTGAAATAGGCATTAGCCTCAGCTTCAGCTCTTGCCTACTATGATTTACTTGTTGACTATGATTCATTGGTGTGTGAAAAAACAGGGTACATGTCGGGGGTGTTATGTCAACAGCATGGGGGTCAGCACAGACCAGTGGCTTAGTTATCTAAGCAATTAGATGCAGTAGTGAGAGAATGATGTGGCAGCAGCTGCAAGTGAAGTGTTAGCTGTGCTGACACATTTCTAACACCTTTGTCAAATCCTAATATTGTTTGTTGATGGCCTATCTATGCGTTTGGAGTCCGGAGAGGTAGGGACTGGCTACTCTGTAGTGAATCAATTTGATGTGGTTTATTCTCACTCTCTCCTAGATATTATTTCTGTCCAAGCAGATGAATTGGTAACCCAATTCAGGGCATGTATTTAAGCAAATGGGAATCAATTTGTATTTATATATATAGTCATTATAACTGGGGTATTGTGCATGATCAAATCTACAGGCAAACCCGTGCAACATAAAGATTGGATAGCAATATTGTTGAATGCCATTCAACTCCCTACATCTGTGGCTGTCGTAAAATGTGCAGCCCACTCTGCAAATACAGATGTTATCAGCTGGGGCAATAGGAGGGCTGACGCGGCAGCTACAGAAAGAGAGCCGCGCAGGGGGGAGTGCAGAGAATATCACCAAACTTTGGGAAACCACATTTCTGAATTTACAAATACCAGATGTAGTTACATCTGAAGAGGCTTTAAAGGAAGCATAAAAGCATCAGATAATAAGGAAAGATGGAAATGGAAGAATTGTAAGGACAGAACACATGGTCTGTGGGTACATTCAACCAACAGACAGACCGTTTTTTCCAAGATCTTTCATATTATTGCTAAACTATCAGTGGCTTAGACCATGCAAATACTATGACATAGACAGCAGAGAAAATCTATTTTACACAAGGATTCACTACAGTAGCAGCCATGTATTGTGCAAGGTGCATTATGTGTCTAAAATTTGATGTTGCGCCTACAATGAGAGTCGAGGAAGGACATCACCCACCACCTGAAGGCCCGTTTGAGCACATAATGATGGAGTTCATTGAACTGAACTTGTAGAGGATATGAATATTGTTTGGTGATAGTTGACATGTTCTCAAAAATTCAAGCATGCAAATGCCTTATCAGTAGCTAAGGCTTTAATGAGAGATGGTGTGCCTAGATTGGGCACAATAGAATTGACTAAAATCATAGTGTCAACAGGGATGGATTGGGTGACAGCTCTTCCTTTGGCTCTACTCTACCTCAGAGGCCGTTCATCAAGATTTACAAGGTTTAGCCCTTTTGAGATTTTGACCTTTGGCTCCTAACCTAATAGATATAGATAGGACAATGGTTACATGCGAGGACTGATTGCTGCTCTGTCTTCTGTTTCCCCACAGGTGGCCTCAGCCCTTCCACAAAACTTCCAGAGGACACACCCAGCCAAGCCAGGCTCCTGGAGACTCATCAAAGATTTGTAAAGGAGGAAAACACTGGAACCTCATCAAGTGTTCTTAGCGACACCTACAGCCATGAGGATTGCGGAAAGAGACTCTTGGGTCCATTTGTCATATTGCAGAGTGGTGAAGAATCCAGAACAATACATGGACTGAAGTGAATATTATAACCAACAGGTTGCATGAGTGGGTTGACAAACACTTTTGGCAATAGGCTGAGGAATACATATTTTGGCGTGGATTAATAAAATATCACTATAGCATCACATCAAAATATTTTTTCTCAGTTTAGCTAGATAAATGTTACAATTTTGTTGTTTTGGTTTAATTTTATTTGGTCAGTAACCTGAGGAGGGTCTAAAACACCCAAGTCAGCTCTGCTTTTGAAGACTAAGATTAGGTTTATTTTGGGTTTTGAATAACTAGGAAAACAGAAGATGTTGGTGTTTGCTTTGCTTAATATTCACCTAAAGGGTTTTATCATCTTCCGTCAAGAAAGAAGTTGTGGTAACAATAAAGTCTGTGAGTTAGCCTTCCATGTCAAAACAACATTAACAGGATATAAAGATATATATTGGGTATGCCAATCTTTTCAGGTGTGATTGTTTCCCTATATGACTTCTCAGGACTTTGTATGTACAGCAGTTCAACTATGTACAAGTCCTCAGTGTCTTTCAGCAGTGGCATGGTCCCATGCCACGTGGAACTTTTGAAGATTCAGATAAATACTAGATATTAAGATAGAAGAACATGGTAATGACAGAAGTATAACAGAAGTCTGACCTTGTGTTGAATGTCCCCTGTAAATGATAATGACGCTTGCAATTTCTTTTGTTTTTTTGTCATTTATATATATATATATATATATATATTACTGCATTAAGAATGTAGTTTTAAAGCTCCACAGGGGGGAATATGTGGGATAATTTTTATATGTCTCTCATGAATCTCTCTGAATGTTTAGTATACCTTACAGACATGTAGTGAAATCTAATTACCATCCTCTTACTCTGACCCTTGTATCATCTGAAACCCCTATGTTGGAATGTTTTGACTTAAGAAAGCTAAGATAACCCTGTGTCACTGAACTAATGGTGACCCTCAGGATGAGGGGTGGTAAACATTTCTTATCTCTGTTAAAAAAAACAGATGGTTAGGCGATCACTGGTGGATGACAATGTGATTTTCCATGGGTGTGTGTTAAGGGTGTAGGAGTTGGCTTCACCCACAGATGTGTGGGCTTGTTACTTTGACATTTCATGTGGGTAACATGCTCCCGGCGTCGTGAATAAAGCTGCAGTCTCACACCAGTTGTCTTGGATTCATTTTGACCACACTACCAATAATGTAAAAAAACTTCTCTAAACTCCAATAAGACAGCAAAATCTAATAACTTCCCAATAATGTAATACAATGTATTTATTACATTAATGGGAGGTTTTGACCTATCGTTGGGTCAACTCATTTTTGACCCAATGATGTAATAGTTTTCCAAAATATTGTAATAACTTGGTCAATGTTGCCACAAATTACTGGGGGCCAAGCCAAGCAGCCATCTCATAACATAAGTACATAATCATTGTGTTTGTACTTTCTCTTGTTGGGGCCAAGCAGAAAATCTGGTTAGCGCAAGGTGGCGCAAAGCGCAAAACGTGACGCAAAGCTTATTCTTATCTTACACTAAATAATAAAGTGTTGATTTTTTGCCATGCACTCTTTTATTAAACCTTGCTCCCAGGGGTGTGGCAATTAACGACATAAGGTGTAGTCTGGTGCATGATCCAAAAATCGCTATCTTACACCCTCTAAAAAAACACTACACCATTGACCAAGAAAGACCTGGTCTATAGCGAAAGGCGCATAAAGCACAGCTGAAGATGCATTGTCACGAGATGTAAGCAGCAACTCCTCTGCAGGATAAATATATTTTCTTCAGTCATTCGAACTTTATTGGGATTAGTGTTGCTTTTTTCAAGCTATGTTTTCGATGGTAAAGGATGTTACGCCCAAAACACACCAATGACTGATTAAGAAACATAAGAACAACCCTTTTGCACCCATTGGTCACATAATCGCGCCATTACATTTGTGAATGTGGACTGGTCACGCCTTGTTTGTTGTGCTTTTTTGACTGAGGGCAATCATATTAATTATTGATATCAATTGCAACACCAAGAGGAATAAAAATCAATTTTACAAAATAGGGGAATGCCGCCGAGCAGCGGACTTTGACCTACACCGCAGTAGCCTGCGTCACGATACTCTAATCATATATATAGTGGGCACTGCATTAATGAGCGTCTCCCTGGCACACATAGAAAGGGCAGCGCTGTGCTATATAGAACTTTAAGAATTGCATCGCCGGTTCGAGTCCGGCCTGATGTTACGGCCGTTTCTGCGGTCTCACGTTGTTTTACGCGACACCGCCCTCTGGTCATCGTGTTGCCAATCGCCCGCGACATCTTATTAAGCCAAGAGCCTGACTGTTTGTAACTGTTTGCGTCTTGTTTCTTGTACTTCTTTACTGAGGGCAATCATATTAATCATTGATATCAATTGCAACACCTAGAGCAATAAAAATCAATTTTACAAAATAGGGGAATGCCGCGATCAGCGGACTTTGACCTACACACGCAGTAGCCGGCGTCACGAGACTCTAACCATGTATATAATGAGCACTGCATTAATCAGCGTCTCCGTGGCACACATAGAACGGGCAGGGCTGTGCTATATAGCACTTTAAGAATTGCGTCCCGGTTCGAATCCGGCCTGATGCACCGGCCGCCCTTACGGCAGTTTCCGCGGTCTCACGTTGTTTTACGCGACACCACCCTCTGGTCATCGTGTTGCCGATCGCCCATGACATCTTATTAAGCCAAGAGCCTGACTGTTTGTAACTGTTTGCGTCCTGTTTCTTGTACTTCTTTACTGAGGGCAATCATATTAATCATTGATATCAATTGCAACAACCAGAGGAATAAAAATCAATTTTACAAAATAGGGGAATGCCGCGATCGGCGGACTTTGACCTACACAAGCAGTAGCCGGCATCACGAGACTCTAATCATGTATATAATGAGCACTGCATTTATCAGCGTCTCCGTGGCACACATAGAATAGGCAGGGCTGTGCTATATAGCACTTTAAGAATTGCGTCGCCGGTTCAAATCTGGCCTGATGCACCGGCCGCCCTTACGGCCGTTTCCGCGGTCTCACGTTGTTTTACGCGACCCCGCCCTCTGGTGATCGCCCGCGACATCTTATTAAGTCAAGAGCCTCACTGTTTGTAACTGTTTGCGTCCTGTTTCTTGTTCTTCTTTACTGAGGGCAATTATATTAATCATTGATATCAATTGCAACACCTAGAGCAATAAAAATCAATTTTACAAAATAGGGGAATGCCGCGATCAGCGGACTTTGACCTACACAC